>NC_134698.1:80317531-80617531 GCF_050947455.1 Rhinoderma darwinii | reverse complement strand
AACAGGGAACACGCAAGGGAAGGGGCAGTAGCCACGGAACGCCACGAGGAAACGGGGCGGCGAACGAACAGTCAGGACCAGGACGAAGTGAGTACACCCGAGCGAGCACGGAGACAGAAGCAAGCCAGGGGCAAAGCAAAGCAGGTCAAGCAGAACTGCAGCAAGGCAGAAGCACGGCAGAAGCCGGCTGGAGCAAGCAGCAGTGGGGCCAGGAATCCAAAAGAATTACAAGCACTGAGGGAGAGCACAGGGCAGGTAATAAAGGACAGGGGGCGGAGCTAACTCCGACAGACCAGGCCGCGATAGGCTCTCCCACTCCTGAGCCTGCCACCCTGGTTGGTGGGAGATGGTGTCAGTCGAACAGGTCTGGCCTCAGGTGTGGATTGATTAATCCCAGGAGTATAGCTAGATGAAGTACCTGGCAGATCCCTAACAGAATATTTGATTCTTGTAATTTTGCACTATTGGCATTGAATTTTAATCTTTCCGAGCAGTAAAACATGACAGAAAGCTGCCTTGTCCCTTCACATTTCATCCCTGATGAATTGTTTTTGACCAAATTGAAATAAGCCTTCTATTGCGGTAGAATAATTTATGTGTTGTCTGTCAATGTGACAAGGAATCTTTAGGCGCCGAAAATATTCTGATTTAGGATTTTAGATGTCAACCTGATCAAGGCGTATAACCCTGCAGAACTAGGCAAAACTGGTTGACAACTGTGTAATGGGGGCCATATTGGTTTTCAACTAACTTTCCCAGTAGTGACAATCCAGTTTTGAGCAGAAAAACTTGTTTGGTTGCTAAGGATATGTTGCCTAGTTACCAGATCTGAGCAGCTGATTCAAGACTGACAGTTTGGTTGCTATGGATATGCTGCCTAGTTACCAAATCTGAGCAACTGAGCCAACTCTGACAGTTTGGATGCTAGGCATACACTACCTGCCAGATAAGTCATGCCTGACCATTTTGTTGCTAGGTATATGCCACCTTCTTACCAGATTTGTGCAGCTGAGTCAAGTCTAACAGTTTGGTTGCTAGCAATATACCACCTAACAACCAGATCTGAGCAGTTGTGTCAAGTCTGACTCTTTGGATGCTAGGGATACACTGTCTAGTTAGCAGACAGTTTGGTTGCTAGGAGTTGGATGGCTTGCTACCACAGTCTATTTAATGGGATTGTAGGCAGCATGTCCCTAGTAACCAATTTCTCTCAGATCTCTCAGAATTACTTCTTCCTTTCTCAATCTCTTATTGCTACATTGCCCATATTTATTGGGGTTCACTAGCTATTGTCACCCACTATTACTACCTCCTTTTATTAGGGATACTAGGGCTATGCCTAGCTCCCCTACCTTTTCCCCTGTATTGCGTTTTTCTATTTGCCTTAGTACTGTGTGTGTGTGTGTGTGTGTGTGTGTGTGTGTGTGTGTGTGTGTGTGTGTGTGTGAGCGTGTGTGAGCGTGTGTGTGTGTGTGTGTGTGTGTGTGCGGCGATTCACAACACAAGTGTATAGTAAATAAAGGTTTATTACCAACACAAAATCACACTCAGTTATTAAGCACAGAATACACAAAATATATATAATCACAGTATAGTATGAGTATTCTTCAATACATATAATAACTATTAGGGTATGTGCACACACACTAATTAGGTCCGTAATTGACGGACATATTTCGGCCGCAAGTCCCGGACCGAACACAGTGCATACTTATGTACGATGCTAGAAGTCCCTGCCTCGCTGCAGGACAACTGTCCTGTACTGTAATCATGATTATACTACGGGACAGTTGTCCTGCAGCAAGGCAGGGACTCCTAGCGTCGTACATAAGTATGATGCTAGGAGCCCGGCTCCCTGCACTGTGTTCGGTCCGGGACTTGCGGCCGAAATACGTCCGTCAATTACGGACGTAATTAGTGTGTGTGCACATACCCTTAATATATTAAGTATACTGACACAACACATGGCACAACAGAACAACAAGCTATTACAATACTATCCTAATACCCACCCACGTGCCTAAATATACATATAAAATACAATACACTCATGCCTACTTCTGTGTCCCACCACCACCTGACTCTAACTGTCCTTGCAACTAAGGGGTAAATAATATAAGGGGCTATAGGGGAAGAGAAAGGGTAAGGGTAACTACAGCTGTATGGAAAGGGTTAACTTTAACTGCTGGTGGTGGCTGTAGGGTTGGGGTTAATACAGATGCAGACTAGGGGAGGTTTGTCCTGGGGCAGGCTATTAGGGGAAAGTGCAGGCTGTTGTATAGGTGTATAGGGGAGGTAAAGGGTTACCAGGTGAATGTGCAGGTATAATGGAGGTGAAGGGTTAATGTGCTCATTGTATAGGTGAGGTAGGTAGAATAGGGGATTATACATAAGGCTCGTTTGTCCAGGGGAAGGAGCTGAAACGTTGCTTATGGGACATTAAAAGCACCCTCTTTTTTCACCTTTACAAACGGAGTGCTGCCTATTTTTGTTATATATATATATATATATATATATATATATATATAGATATAGATATATATATGCAAAATAAACTTGCTGGAGAACCCCGTATACAGTTTGATCGAGCAGGTGATGTTTGGATTTTTGAGAATTATGCTTTATTATTGTTTCGGTCCCATTATGGCTGCCAGATGACACCTATACATGACATTATATAACACAGAAGATGTATATTTCTGTATAACACAGAATGCGTGTGGATCATTTCTTCTATATTGGTAATGACCTTTCTGAGGTCTCCGAGTTTTAATATCTTACATATGTTTCCAATGTGCGCAGCAATACTTGCAGTTAATACCGACTCAGAGAAATCGTATTCTTTATGTCAGTAGACAATTTCATATTCTCTGCAATGAATCCTTCTGTGCTTACCCCCAAAGCCATCAGTTCACAGGGTCTAAATGAGGCAGGTTCTACACTTTGGAAAATATCAATAACACAAGGAGAAGCTGAAGATTCATATTTAATAATGTTACCGATTGCGCTCAATCTATAGCTGTGAAATGAAGGGATGTTTCTCGTTTGACCGCCAGGCAGAATGGAGACGATTTCTGCAGAATTAAATCTCAGCCTGCTTATTCTGATAATCCATAGGGAATGTTATGTGTTAATTAAAATTGTTGGCATATTGATGCCTTCCAAAATAAATCTCACGTAGTCCTGGAAGAGGATTAGTTGGAAGGTATATAAGACTGGAAGGAAGATAAACAGCTTCTCAATTATTTTTTGAGAAGATGCCCTGTGTGATCTTCTAATATGGATATGTCATAATTGTCTGATAGGGGAAGGTCCCACTTCTGGGACCAAAACCTATGTGGAAAGCGCTAGTCCCCAGACCCCTGTCCCACCCGGTTAGGTGGCTGCCGGCCGCTACTTCCAGGTGGAGAATGAATGGAGAGTTGTAGAGTTCCCTTCATTCAGTACCATGGAAATGATGGAATTAGCTAGCCCCGTCCTAAACAAAGGCGTGGGTTCCACATTTCATTTATGGAATATCCTGTAGAGATGGGAGTCCCCATTTAATAAGAGACTGTATGTTCACATATACTGGTAGTGGTGCTGCCACACCTCTAAAACATTAAAACAATGGAAAAACCAGCTATGAAATTTTGACACAGACGTAATTGATATGCTCCAGTGATCTATTGTGTTTTCTTTTTAGCCAATGACAATTAAAAGCTATGTCCATCTTTTTAACCAATCTAAAATACAGAATGAAGCAACTTTTCAAATAGTCCTAATAAAAATTCTCCTACCGTTTTGTGTCTACAGCTCCTATGCACACCTATGTGTCTGCATGGCTACAGACGCCCAAAAAAAACCTATGTAATCGGATCCTGCCGTAATATTCTGATAAATAATGATTTCGAAAATTACTGGTAGCGATACATGCTATTTAAGACAAAGGATCCATGATGTAACTTCAATGGTTCTCTATAAGTAAAAAAAACTCCACAAGAGACACGACCAAACTTACAACTTTTACCCCTTACGGAACAATTGAAGTGTTGTTTACCAAATGTTCCGACCCATCTTGTAATTGTGCAATAAAATCAATAAGGTCAATGTTCTATTCTAATCATGTAGCATACAACGGTCAATATATGTATCATCCCAAAAATTACTGTTTTGCAAACCCATGGAGTGGAAACCTGGTATGTGGGCTTTTTTTTATATGAAAGAAAAAAGATTAAAAAAATGCTATAATTGTGCACTGTCCTATAAAGGGTCTTTAGATCGTCTTCATTTTCTGCTATGAATGTGGTGTCATTGGGATATCAAAGGTCGTTGTTGGTTCTTCTGCCAATTTTGAGTCCTTGGTCGTCTTCCTCAATTCCTGGGAGAGACAGGACTGGAGGAAGATGGTCGAGGATTCAAGGATGGTGGAGGGAATATCAACCAACCCTCGATACGTCGATGACACAACATTTATAGCTAAAAATTAATAAGAACTAAAGACCCTTATAACTTTCTAGTTAATGGAGAAGACCTAAAAGTAGTTGATAACTTTAACTTACTTGTAACTCTTATTTACAAAAATGAAGACACAGACTGGCCATTGCAAGAACAAAGATGAAAGACCTAAATAATATCCTCAAATGTAATGATGTGTCTCTAAATACTGAAGACGTCTAATAGTATCGAGGACAGAAGAGAAAACTAACGGATGGACCATCAACCAAAGCAGACAGAACCTTACATACTATGTCCAGACGGAAGCTATTATTTGTAGAAAATGGAGATGGGAACAGCACTCATGTTAATTTTTTTTTGGATCCTTATGGTGCCCACCAAACCAGGGGCATGGTCCCAGTTTCCCCACAAACATATTGTAGAAGAAAGTAGGTGGGCAGCACTCAACGGGTGAGGATAAAATACCAGTGGTTTATTCCACTATGCAAACTGGAATAAACCACTAGTGATTTATTCTCACCCCTTGAGTGCTGACCACCTTCCTTCTTCACTGAAGATACAATTTGGCACATATGAAAAGACTGAATTCACAGAAAAAAAATATTATGCTTGGAAAATTCAAAGGGAATAGAGGAAGAGGACAACCAGAAACAAGGTGATTGGATATAATCTCAGAGTATATCCCTGAAAAAACTGAAGACTCAAAGAGAAGACAGGACTTTCTGGAGAAGGACTATTCATACAGTCACCAGGAGTCAATCATAATAATAATAATAATAATAATTATTATTATTATTATTATTATTATTATTATTATACAATAACCAAACATTATCACAGATATTACAAAAATGGCAAAATAAAAAAAATCCACCCAATTATATCATATTTTTGAATAGACCTTACTCAATACAAGTGTTTTATTTTTTGTTTGTTTTTTTAAATCTTCAAAGAATTTTTGGTTTAACGTTTTAAAGAAATATCCGTTTTTCCACTTCAGTTATTAAGTAAGTACCAGATAAGTTCTTACAATGGAAACATTTGCTTCCAGCTTTTGTCATAAGCAGAGAATGAGCTGATTCATTTTCATACAATATCTGATAAAAATGATCACATTTGTAATGTAAATAATTATCCGGGCATGTGTGTTCACAATGTACCCGCGGGTGAACCTTCTCTGATTCTGACATTTAGAGATAAGTGAACTGGAATATTTCTTCAATTTTTCATTAAAAAAATTCACAATTATTTAAAAAAAATAATAATAAATGAGCAGATATAATCAGTACAGGTCAGAGTCTTTTTTATCACACAGGAAAAGTTAACCCACAAAGAACACAAATTCCTCACTGAAAAAGGGCAATTTTGAGGTGGGCACTGTGGCTGACTTTTAGTACAGTGTCCTCTATGGGGCTGGTGGGCATAGACTGATGAGACCACCTACCACCATCTTCCTTTCTACTCCACAACTCTGTGCTTGGGAGAACAGGATGGATTATGGAGACCCGGACTTCACTAGGTAAGTATAGACTTTTTTTTATTGCATGTCGGATAGGAGGGTTATAAAAGAGAGAGGTCCCCCACTCAGGACCCACTCACTGAAAAAGGGCAATTTTGAGGTGGGCACTGTGGCTGACTTTATAGCGGTAGTGGGGCATCTGAAATAGTTGTTATGGTGAGAACAGCCCACCCCATAGATCTGTCCCTCACACTTACCGTTACCCACCTCACCCGGCTCCAGTGATTCCTGCTGACGCTTCCTCCTCTGCTTCCCCTCCTCCAGCAAAGCCGCTGTTTCCCGCTCCTATCCGTCGGACATGCCGGGTTGCCATGAAAACTGAAATCACATCTGAATCTACAGTTTTTGAGGGTCAAACATGTACAGAGCTTTGACCTTTCCTGTATTTAAAGGGGTTATCTCTTTTTAAATGAAATCTGGCATGTCGATCAGCTGATTGCCACGGATCCGGCTTCAGAAAAGCTGTGGACGCCGATACATATGTAGTATTACATGCCAGCCATTCAAATGAATAGCCAACTATGTAATGGACTGGTTTGGTCCACCAGAGCAAGAGCTGTTTGTTAGTGGTTCTCCTCTCTGGTCCTGAGTGGGTCCTGAGTGGGGGACCTCTGTCTTTTATAGCCCTCCTATCCGACATGCAATTAAAAAAAAAGTCTATACTTACCTAGTGAAGTTCGGGTCTCCATAATCCATCTTGTTCTCCCAAGCACAGAGTTGTAGAGTAGAAAGGAAGATGGTGGTAGGTGGTCTCATCAGTCTATGCCCACCAGACCCATAGGGGACACTGTACTAATGTCTAATAATAGTCTATGGAGGTGGTTTCAGACCACCGCTTCTTCCTATGTGCCATTGAGGAAAGTGATCATCTGAAATATCGACGACATCCATCTGCTCTTTGACAAATGGGTAGTAATTGGTGGGGATGAGGATAGCTACTGTGTTCCGCCCATAACGTTTTGACTGACTAGAGGATTGCTTAAATGTTCACGGAAGAAGAGTTGGGCAAAGCTGCTTCATTTTAGCATTAGTTTGTTTGCCTCAGGGTCCTGCATCTGAGTTGTAGACTAAATATCTGAGAATTTGCCTCAAGAACAAATTATAAAGATATAAAATGTCACTAAGCACATAAATATTCCGTGCACTAAGAGTTTTAAGACAGGATGTTATAGGGCAGGCCAAGGCGACTCTTAACATGTGTCAAGAAACCTTCTAAAGGAAGAGACTTATGTAATGCACATGAGTGTGATGAGGACATCCATGTTATATGCAGCCAGTCCTGACCGTTAGGGTGTAATAGAGTAGGGAAAAAATTGATTTTTTTGGGGGGGTTTTCATTGACCCAACTTAGGTCATCATACAATCAATAAAGGACCAGATTCAAACATCTCCCAACCTGAGTAGGTCCTTCACCATGGAGGACACACTAAGCAGATATTATTCTATTGAATAACTAGAGCAGTAATTTACAACCTTATGACTATGGTAGAACCACCAAATGATTTTTTTGGGCCTCTGGAGAGCCCCAACTTCTTACCTTCTAGAAGCTTGGTATAAGGGCGAGTAAAGTTTTCTATGATTCTAGATTTTGGCCAAAAATTCTTGGTTGCATTGCTTGCCCC
Organism: Rhinoderma darwinii; assembly: GCF_050947455.1. Classification (NCBI taxonomy): domain Eukaryota; kingdom Metazoa; phylum Chordata; class Amphibia; order Anura; family Rhinodermatidae; genus Rhinoderma; species Rhinoderma darwinii. Next base: position 80,609,953 of record NC_134698.1, on the reverse strand, counting down.
CATGCCAAGCTGAAATCATTTTGCAAACCTTACTTTACAAGTGACAGCTTTTGATGCTGCTGTCTTCTGGTGAACCCCTGACCAGGTTTCTAGGGTTGCAGGGACCCCTGATTGTAAAACCCTGGTCAAGAGTAAGAGGACGCAACAGTGAAATTAAAAAGTGTAAAGGACACCTTCACCTCCAGAAAATCCAACTTTAAAGGGTAACTAAACCTTCAACAAACTTCTGACATGTCATAGTGACATGTCAGATGTTTTGATTGGTGGGGGTCCGAGCACTGAGACCCCCACCAATCGCTAAAACAATGCGGCAGAAGGTCTCATGTGAGCGCTCAGCCGCTTAGTTCCGGTTAGTCTTTTCTTGAAATCAATGTAGCGGAGTATGGGCTCAATAGAAAGTCTATGAGCCGGTACTCCGATACATCGGCTTTCCAGAAAGAGTCAAACAGAAACTAAGAGGATGAGCGCTCACATGAGACCTTCAGCTGCTTCGTTTTAGCGATCGGTGGGGTCTCAGTACTCGGACCCCCACCAATCCAAACTTCTGACATATCAGAAGTTTGTTGAACGTTTAGTTACCCTTTAAGTGAAGTATAACCGAGTCCTCTCTCCTCCCCTCGAGTCATACTCAAAAGTTTCCAGGAAGCAGAGATATTAACTGCTGTCTGTTCCTCACATTGGATAGCTGGCTTTGGGGGATTGTCCATCTAGGGTTACCTCTGTCCATATACCCTGTGAGCACTTTTCACACTAATGACATGGTTTCTGTTATAACCAGAGCAATGACGCTTATGATGGATCCCGTTGACTTTCAATGGGTCCCATCCGGATCCCTTTTTGTCTTCCACGTAGGAATAGTATAGCAGAATATCCTATTAATGGAAAACCTGATGGAACGGACATATCAGTAGTGTGAACAAAGCATTGGATACATTTTTTTTCCAAATTTTGTTTCTCCAGACTTTGTCTATCACTTACATATCCAGAAAATAACAAGAATAATATAATATAATCGATATAATCCCCCACAGAAGTATATAACTTATGGTTTTGTTATTTATATGCTGGTATATGATGACATGTTTATTACTCTTGTCCTTCCACTACTGTCCTGATCCAGCACAAACAAACGCCTCGCAGTTCTCATCCTTTCCCCATCAGCCTTTAAAATATATATAGATATAAAAGTAAAAGATGAATGTAGAAGAAAGAAGAAATAAGGAGCAAGAGAGTGCGGAGGACGCAGAAGAATCTCTTACATTCAATATTCTTTATGCTACTTAATGTCAAATGTCTCCGATCCAGCGAGAATTTGGACAGGTGGGGTATAGAATGAATCAAGTAAAGTGCTCCGAGCCGCGTTTACCTCGTATATCTTCTATACCTGGGATATAAACAACAGGCCATATCTCTTACATCTGCTTTATACTAACAGAACAGCAATGACAATACGTTACGCTCAATGGAAACAGTCAAGTTTACGGAATTGGCACAAAACTGGACGAACGAATATTGTGAATGGAAAATATGATTGACGCGATCTTGTCCCATCATAGTCAAAGAAAAAGAAACCATATAAGGGTATGTTCACAGGGCTTATTTTCGGACGTTTTTCGGGCCGAAAAATTGCCGAAAAATCGGAAACGTTCTGCTCTGACGGGCCGTTTATTTACGCGGACGTTTCGGAGAACGGCCGCGTTAAAAAAACGCCCACAAAAAAGAAGTGAATGTCACTTCTTGAGCCGTATTTGGAGCCGTTTTTCAACAACTCTATAGAAAAACAAAAACGGCCGTAAAAACTAAGCGAAAAACGCGAGTTTGATTAAAAAACGGCTGAAAATCAGGAGCTGTTTTCCCTTGAAAACGGCTCGGTATTTTCAGATGTTTTTTATTTAAGCGTTTTTATTTTTGCGTCGACATTTGCATTTTTTTGCGGGACAAATTGTATTTTTTATTAACACCATTTTGGGGGACATATAATTTGTTGATTAACTTTTATTAACTTTTTTTTTGGGGGGGGGGGATACAAAAAAAACAGCAATTTCCCCACACTTTTGTGCGTCCTAAATTTAGGTCGTTTACCGTGTGGTATAAATCACACAATAACTTTATTCAGCGGGTTGCAACGATCCCAAATGTATATGGATTTTGTATGTTTTACTACTTTTACACAGTGAAAACACTTTTTGTTTTTGTGTCTCCATATCTGAAGAGCCATAATGTTTTTATTTTTCCGCCGATGCAGCTGTATGAGGGTTTTTTTTTTTTTGCGGGACCACTTGTAGTTTTTATTGGTACCATTTTGGAATAGATGCAACTTTTTGATCAGTTTTTATCACATTTTTTTTAAGGCAGGATGAACAGAAAACAGCAATTCTTGCATGTTTTTTTATTTTATTTTTTACGGCATTTGTCAAGCGGGTTAAATAATGTAATTGCTTTATAGTCGGGGTCGTTAGGGACGTGGTGATACCAAATATGTGTTACTTTTTTTCCTTTTTTGGGGGGTTTTTGAGTTTTTCTAAATTAAAAGGCTGAGGGGTGACCTAATAACTATGTATCAATATGTCAAAGGTCACTACAGAAGATTCTCTAAGGATCTATTTATACTCAGGACTGTAACTATAATGAGAGGAAATCCTCAATGTCTAGAGAAGAAAAGGTTTCTATTCCATTATAGAAGAGGATTCTTTGCAGTAAGAGCAGTGAGACTGTGCAATTCTCTTCCAGAAGAAGTTGTCATGTCTCATTTATTGAAAGAGTTTAAAGGGGCCTAGATGCCTTTCTTGAAAGTGATATTACAAGTTACAGGCCCTAGATTTCTGGAGATGGGTTGTCGATCCACGGATTTATTCTAATTATCAGATTTAGAGTCGGGAAGGAATGTTTTCCCTATGATGAGGAAGATTGGCTTCTGCTCATCAGTGATTTTGCCTTCTTCTGGATGAACATTGAAGGGAAATAGGTTGAAATGGATTAACGTACAAACTATGTTACTATGAACAGATCATCTTTTGTTATTGTTGTATTTTTTTTAATCCACCAATTTAACAGATAACATCATTTTCACCTTTTGTGTCTTGGGGCATTTTTATTTGACCCTTGTATGACAAATTGTTTTTCTACTGACTTCTTAAGAGCTCCAATGTGTTTTCCAGCTGGAGAGAATGTCTAATAAACATGTTAGCAATGATTCCACTTATCAATCCTCCGGTCATCATCGTGTAAAGCTGGAGAAGTGTTGTGATGAGGCAGCGGATCATTCATGGTTACAGGTCAACAGGCTCTTATTAAAATATCCCATTTCAGACACTTGTACGACCAGGTTAAAGAGGTCCGGCAAATGTCTAGACAGGATTCGGATGACCTGGAACTACCTGAACAGATTAACTAAACGCCGAAGAAATACATTTCATTCATTTACTGGAACATAAACTTTTTGTTTGTCTTTTTGTTAATGGTGTTTAGTGCCTACGGGTCTACGGGTGTTTAGTGCCTATGGGTCTACGGGTGTTTAGTGCCTATGGGTCTACGGGTGTTTAGTGCCTATGGGTCTACGGGTGTTTAGTGCCTATGGGTCTACGGGTGTTTAGTGTCTATGGGTCTACGGGTGTTTAGTGCCTATGGGTCTACGGGTGTTTAGTGCCTATGGGTCTACGGGTGTTTAGTGCCTATGGGTCTACGGGTGTTTAGTGCCTATGGGTCTACGGGTGTTTAGTGCCTATGGGTCTACGGGTGTTTAGTGTCTATGGGTCTACGGGTGTTTAGTGCCTATGGGTCTACGGGTGTTTAGTGCCTATGGGTCTACGGGTGTTTAGTGCCTATGGGTCTACGGGTGTTTAGTGCCTATGGGTCTATTTTAATGGGCGAGCCAGAGAAAAGATCTCAATAGACTACCGACAGGATATAGATTGTAGCATAGAAATGTTTCAAAAATTGGCATGATTTTTTAATGCAAACACTGCAGTTTCCCACCCAGGGTCGGAATGGTCCCCCAAAGTGCCAGATGATCCTCCACCAAAGACCAGCTGATGTTGGCCCCATTTTGAGCTACCATTAAAGCCAATCACTTGCAATGATAGTCTATTTCTTCAGTCAGAACGTTTGATAATCTGACACCTATCAGGTCATGTTGGTGGCAGAATAAAGGAATTTGCAAATTTGGTAAAATTCCTTTAATCTGGCACCAATGAGATTAAATTAATAGGAAATAGACCGAGTGGCAATTATTGGCTCCAAAGTCCGCTCCACTAGGTCTCTGTTTGTTTTTTTAACGGACTATGTGAACGGCCCCGTGAAAAAATAGGACATGTTTTATTTTTGCCCATTTTCGTGGATCAATAGACTCAAGTCTATAAGGGATCTGTGAAATCAGGTCCCGCATGGATGCAAATCGGCCATAAAAAACAGCTGTTTTTCACAGCCGATTTGACACGTGTTCGTGTATATAAGCCCTTATGCTGGACTTTCTGGCCCTGTTCTATTGTAGGTTTGAGTAGACAACATCATGATTATGAAAAATGCATTTACTTGATTATTATTCTTTTTTTTTTACATTTTGTTTGCTAAGAATCTTAAAGCGTATTTACTATTTTTATTTACTGTTTATGGCTGATTTAGGGGGGCATCTATCCATTGGGATTCCACTATTTTCAAGACCAATGAAGTTGTGGTTCCTGTTCTCGACAGAAGAGATAAATGTAGAAATTAGTGTAAGATCCAAAACTGCCAAGTTCACCAAAAAGCATTCCACCTTAGGGTCAACATTTCTTCCTTCACCTATGATTCTAAAGCATCTTGTTGGCTCGCTGAATTTGTCCACCAGACATAAAGCCAAAAATTTGAATTATCTACTGGGCAGAGTCTCATGTGATAAAAGAGATCTGCCACCAGACATAGCCTCTAATTTTAAGGGGTTCTGCATCTTTTGATCCTCCAATTGTGAAGGGTGATGGTCCAAGGATACAAATTTTGTATGTAAATTTGCGATCTTCTTGGGCAGTCTTGAGTCCTTACATATCATGTATGAGGTAATTGATATGATGTAACTTTCCCCAAGGATTCCCTTTATTGGGGCATCTTATAGAAATAAAAGGGTTAGGCCTCATGCACTCTACCATACTGCAACTCCATAGAATCTCTGAGTTTTTTTGGAGATGTAACACAACACCAAGTCTATTTGCCCTGCTGTACCTCCAAATGCCCCCGATTCTGTTTGAGTCTGAGAAAAAAAAAGTTTCATCAGATACGGTTTGGAGCACTATATTGTGACATATGATGTGGCAGTCTACAAGAAATCTTTAATAAATAACTGGGAATCTATCTATTTATCTATCTATCTATCTATCTATCTATCTATCTATCTATCTATCTATCTATCTACAGGGGCATAGCTGGGGGAGGAGGCGTGTCGGGTCCTTGCCCTGGTGCTGGGTTCCATGGAGGAGGAGGACATCAACAAGTCAGCCTAGGTCAAAGTATATACATACAGGACAGAAGGCAGCAATCTGTCCGTCCGTCTGTCAGTCTATCTATCTATTTTTTTTAATTAGGGCCCTAATTTAGATAGCTCTCAACTGAAGCTGCTAGTTACTAGATGCTAGTTCGGCCACCAACTATTCCACCCGACTCTCCCATAAACATGCACAAGAGGGGCATAAGCCTATCTCTCATGGGGACAAAGAAATGGACATGTTGAAATGCAACATGCCCGATCCTTCTTTCCCTTTTCATTTTCCATTGAGTAAAAGTAAGGATACCCCCATACACATTAGATAGTCAGCCAAACCAAGGTAATCGTGGTTTGGGCAACTTTTGTCTAATGTGTATGGCCAGCTTTAGGGTTTGAAGAAGGTAATGCTTAGTAGTTTTTTAGGGGTTAGTAGAAGGTAAGGGTTATTAGAAGGTAAGGTTTAGTAGAAGGTAAGGATTAGTAGAAGGTAGGGGTTAGTAGAAGGTAAGGATTAGTAGAAGGTAGGGGTTAGTAGAAAGTAAGGTTTCGTAGAAGGTAAGGGTTAATAGAAGGTAAGGATTAGTAGAAGGTAGGGGTTAGTAGAAGGTAAGGGTTAATAGAAGGTAAGGATTAGTAAAAGGTAAGGGTTAGTAGAAGGTAAGGATTAGTAGAAGGTAGGGGTTAGTAGAATGTAAGGTTTAGTAGAAGGTAAGGGTTAATAGAAGGTAAGGATTAGTAGAAGGTAGGGGTTAGTAGAAGGTAAGGGTTAGTAGAAGGTAAGGATTAGTAGAAGGTAGGGGTTAGTAGAATGTAAGGTTTAGTAGAAGGTAAGGGTTAATAGAAGGTAAGGATTAGTAGAAGGTAGGCATTAGTAGAAGGTAAGGATTAGTAGAAGGTAGGGGTTAGTAGAAGTTAAGGTTTAGTAGAAGGTAAGGGTTAGTAGAAGGTAAGGAATAGTCGAAGGTAGGGGTTAGTAGAAGGTAAGGTTTAGTAGTAAGTAAGGCTTAGTGTTAAGGATCTGCAAGGCACAGCTTCTGTATCCACGCCCATACATAATCAGTCTGCACCTGCTTCTATGTCTGTGAGACTGCCTCCATCTTCCACCACTCAGGATGGCAGGCTTAGGAGTGGGAGAGCCTATCACAGCCTGGCCAGACGGAGCTAGCTCCCGCCCTCTGTCTATTTATACCTGCCTTTCCTGTTCCTCCTTGCTTGTGATTCTTCTCTGTTGGTTTCCTGGCCCTGCTGCAGCTTCTTGAACTACTTGTCCTTGCTTTGTATTGACCCTGGCTTACTGACTACTCTTCTGCTCTGCATTTGGTACCTCGTACACTCCTGGTTTGACTCGGCTTGTTCACTACTCTCCTGCTCTGCGTTTGGCACCTCGTACTCTCCTGGTTTGACTCGGCTCGTTTACTACTCTTGTTGCTCACGGTGTTGCCGTGGGCAACTGCCCCGTTTCCCTTTGTTCTGTGTTTCCTTGTCTGGTTGTCTGTCGTGCACTTACTGAGTGTAGGGACCGTCGCCCAGTTGTACCCCGTCGCCTAGGGCGGGTCGTTGCAAGTAGGCAGGGACTGAGTGGCGGGTAGATTAGGGCTCACTTGTCTGTTTCCCTATCCCTGTCATTACACTTAGTAGAAGGTAAGAGTTAGTAGAAGGTAGGGGTTAGTAGAAGGTAAGGTTTAGTAGAAGATAAGGGTTAGTAGAAGGTAAGGATTAGTAGAAGGTAGGGGTTAGTAGAAGGTAAGGTTTAGTAGTAGGTAAGGGTTAGTAGAAGGTAAAGTTAAATAGTAGGTAAGGGTTAGTAGTTGGTAAGGGTTAGTAGAAGTTAAGGTTTAGTAGAAGGTAAGGATTAGTAGAAGGTAGGGATTAGTAGAAGGTAAGGTTTAGTAGTAGGTAAGGGTTAGTAGAAGGTAAGGTTTAGTAGAAGGTAAGGGCTAATAGAAGGTAAGGATTCGTAGAAGGTAGGGGTTAGTAGAAGGTAAGGTTTAGTAGTAGGTAAGGGTTAGTAGAAGGTAAAGTTAAGTAGTAGGTAAGGGTTAGTAGTTGGTAAGGGTTAGTAGTTGGTAAGGGTTAGTAGAAGATAAAGTTAAATAGTAGGTAAGGGTTAGTAGTTGGTAAGGGTTAGTAGAAGTTAAGGTTTAGTAGAAGGTAAGGATTAGTAGAAGGTAGGGGTTAGTAGAAGGTAAGGGTTAGTAGAAGGTAAGGTTTAGTAGAAGGTAAGGGCTAATAGAAGGTAAGGATTAGTAGAAGGTAGGGGTTAGTAGAAGGTAAGGTTTAGTAGTAGGTAAGGGTTAGTAGAAGGTAAAGTTAAGTAGTAGTTAAGGGTTAGTAGAAGGTAAGGGTTAGTAGTAGGTAACGGTAAGCAGTAGGTAAGTGTTGGTAGAAGGTAAGGGTTATCAGTGGCGTAGCTATAGGGGTCGCAGTGGTCGCACTTGCGACCGGGCCCCTAAGCCTGGGGGGCCCACGGGACCCTGTTGCCATACATCATGCTTCCTAAAGAAATCTTCTGTGCCGTGAAGCCGGCACTTCCTGGTTACGGTCACATGGTACACTTAGTGTACCATGTGACCGTGTTGTCACGTGACACGGCTTCCAGACAGTGGAATGGAAGAGTCGGTGCGGAGGACTCCAGGTAAGCTGCAGTCTGGAATGTAATGTATTGTGATGTAATGTCTTGTGTTGTAATGTAATGTCTTGTAATGTATTGTGTTGTATTGTGCTGCTTGCGGTGGAGAGGGGGGGGGCGTTAAATCACAGCCCTCCCTCCTCTCTCCACCACAAACTGCACAATCCAACACAATACAGTATAGTACACATGAGTGTATGAGAGCGTGGCTGCAGCTGTGTAATACAGTCACTGCCCCGCTCCTGAGTTCTCACATGTGCGCGCTGTCAGGATGAGGTGATGCGGCCGGCGCTGCACTAAAGATCTGCGGCACTGAAGACAGAACATGACGGGCGCTCTACAAAACACCCCCATGTTCTGTCCTCAGTACCTGAACCGCCGCTCATTAGTGCAGCGTCGACCGCATCTCCTCATGCTGATCGCGCACGCACTTGCTGTCAGGAGCGGGGCAATGACTGTTTTACACAGCCGCAGCCCCGCTCTATAACGGCGGAGATCAGAGAAACCTCTCATTTCCGCCGCTATTCTCCTGAATGCTGCAATCACAGTAGACTGCAGCATTCAGGGGAAAATGAGAAGGGGGGATGCCCCTTGGATCGCGTCACAGGAATCCCTGTGATGCGATTGAAGGATATACCATATATGGGCAGACAACCCAGGGTCCATTGAAGGACCTCAGGGCTGGCTTACCATATTTCCTGTTGTTAGGGCATACTTAGGTATGTCCCAACAACTGCCTGTATGCTATCCATCCACAGGCTAATGTGCTGGCTTATATCTGATATATGTCAGTACATTAAAGTTTAAAAATAAAGTAAAAACAAAGTAATGTTAAATTAAAAAAATACACATTCACCTTTTTTACAATAAACATAAGTCTCAATACATAAAACATACAGATAATCAGTATTGGTGCGGCCGTAATAACCTACACAACATTTTTTTAGCATCATTTATGATGTGTACGCTGAAAAAAAAACAAAAAAAAAACTGCTTTCTATCACTTATTGTGGGGCACGAGGTGCGATGATGAATTTAACCTCCATGTTCCTCACATTCAGGGCTCATTTACACGAGCGTGTTATACGTCTGTGCGACGCGCGTGATTTTCACGCGCGTCGCAGGGACCTATATTAGTCTATGGGGCCGTGCAGACAGTCCGTGATTTTCACGCAGCGTATGTCCGCTGTGTGAAACGCATGACATGTCCTATATTTGTGCGCTGTTCGCGCATCACGCACCCATTGAAGTCAATGGGTGCGTGAAAACCACGCAGGTCGCACGGAAGCACTTCTGTGTGACGCGCGTGATTCGCGCAACAGCAGTGAAAAGGATGAATGAAAACAGAAAAGCACCACGTGCAAACATACAAACAGAGTGTCATAATGATGGCGGCTGCGCGAAAATCACGCAGCCGCGCATCATACGGGGCTGACACACAGAGCTGTTAAGTGCCTTTTGCGCACGCAAAACGCCGCAATTTTTGCGTTCGCAAAACGCACACGCTCGTGTAAACCCGGCCTAATAGTAATTAACCCCATCATGTACCTCACACATTAACCCATTATGACTGAGAAAAATGATGGGGTTAATTACTATTAATGTGAGGCACATTAAAAATTCATCATCACACCTGGCGCCTCACATTAGAAAACTAAAGAACTTAGTTCACAAAGTAAACAAAGTATCGGTATCAAAGTCCAAATTTTGGTATCGTGACAGCCCTACACTGTGGGTCGCGTCCCTCTGGGGTTTCGTGTGAAGACCTCTGGGGGGTCGCGAGTCACTCACCGAGGTCCTGGTTCCATTCAATGCTGGAGCAAGGAGTTGACATCTCCTTGATCCAGCATTCCCTGTGCCCTGAGCGTCTCGACACAGGCTGGCGGGATGTAGCGACATCATCGCGCCTGCCTGCGCTGAGTCACTCATAGTACACACCGGAGGAGGCGAAGGATCCTCCACCCGACGTGGGAACGGGGATAGGTAAGTAATTATGCTATGTTTCTATTATGCACATATTGGGGCATTATACTGTATGGGGAGCATTATACGGTATGGGGCTGTTATGGGGGGGCATTATACGTTATGGGGTATTATACTGTGTGGGGGCAGCTATGGGGCATTATACTGTGTGGGGGCATTATACTATGGGGGCTGTTGGGCAAGGCGTCTGGGCATAGGCGCGCGCAGGGGTCTGATGATAATGGTGGTGTTGGGGAGTGGTAGGGGGGCCCAAGCTGAATTCTTGCACCTGGGCCCATGAGCCTTTAGCTACACCCCTGGGGTTAGTAGTAGGTAAGTGTTAGTGAAAGGTAAGGGTTAGTAGAAGGTAAGGGTTTGTAGAAGGAACTGTAAGGGTTAGTAGAAGGTAAGGGTTAGTAGAAGTCACTATAAGGGTTAGTAGAAGGGACTGTAAGGGTTAGTAGAAGGTAAGGGTTTTGTAGAAGGGACTGTAAGGGTTAGTAGAAGGTAAGGGTTAGTAGAAGGTAAGGGTTAGTAGAAGGCACTATATGGGTTAGTAGAAGGGACTGTAAGGGTTAGTAGAAGGTAAGGGTTAGTAGAAGGGACTGTAAGGGTTAGTAGAAGGTAAGGGTTAGTAGAAGGTAAGGGTTAGTAGAAGGTAAGGGTTAGTAGAAGGTAGGGGTTAGTGGAAGGTAAGGGTTAGTAGAAGGCACTATAAGGTTTAGTAGAAGGTAAGGGTTAGTAGAAGGTAAGGGTTAGTATAGAGTTTGTATTAGTAAAGGGGTAAGTAGGGGATTACTGGATTAGTTAGATCTTTGAGTTTTCATCTTAGACTGATTTGTGGTTGTTATAGGTAATTGCACGCTCTTTGTATGTTCTTCCAGAGCTTGGATATAAGAGCTTGCTTTATATTATTTGCAAAGGTAACATCAAGCGTAGGTCAAAAAATTCTCCCAGTAATTAGAATAAGTGATAAGAGTAGCTGCTACCGTGTGTTTTGGTGGTCTCCATTGATCTGTGTCAAGATGTTTTTATTTTATGCTGCGCCTCAAGAAACGGTTTTGTTTAAACAAACTCAAGTGCTGCCGATAGTAAGGTTCTGCCGAGTGATTAATATAATTGTTCTACGGTTCACATATCTCAGGACTCATTAGTGATCACAGTCAAAAAGTCACGCAAGGAAAGAAAAATCTAATGATGAATTTAAGAAGAGCAGAGAAAATGATGAATTCGAGAAATATAATAAGATGGAAAGAAACGCAAATTTGAGAAAATAATGAACATTTTAAGTTTAGAAAATCATAAAGGGACAACAAAAAAATTCGCTCACAAACAAAAAGAAAATATAGGGACAACATAAATGTAGCAGTGCTGGGTGTGTCATGCAGGTCTACAGACGACCTCCTTGAAAATGTTAGGGTATATAGTATCTTATACTGTAATCACCTCTAAAACGTAAAAATTCTGCTTGTTGTTACTTTCCATCACAATAGGCTGCTTGTTCAGTGTCTGCCCAGAAAATAAGTTTCAACATCAAATAACAGTGTAGTTCTGTGTAGTGTTTCTCGTGAGGAAACCACTTTCCATGTGCCCTATTAGGCCACATGGATGTCATAGAGAGGGGCTTCCACACTCAGGCAGACACGAGGCCGGCATGTAATACTACATTTCACCTGCAGTGGCTGCTGCAAGACATATGTCTGGCTGGACGCAGCTTCCCTGGACTGTGGGTCAATTCTACCATGACTTTTGCTCAGCAGTGGTGCAAACCTTTTTGGGCTATTAAAAAAAATGAGGGATTCTGAAAGATTATAATGGGAAATAATCATAATAATAAGAAATATTCTAGATATTATTATTATTGTTGTTATTATTATTATTATTGTTGATATCATTTGTATTATTGTTATTATTATTGCTGATGTTGTTGATATTATTATTATTGTTATTATTATTGTTATTATTATTGTTATTGTTATTATAATTATTATTGTTGATATTGTTATTATTATTATTGTTCATATCATTTGTATTATTGTTATTATTGTTATTATTATTGCTGATGTTGTTTATATTATTATTATTATTGTTATTATTATTATTATTAGGCTATGTTCACACAGAGTTTTTTGCAGGTGGAATTTCTGCCTCAAAATTCAGTTTGGAAGTTTGAGGCAGATTTTTCTCTCCCTGCCCTCTGATTTTCGCGGCGTTTTTCACCTGCGGCCATTGACCGTCACGGGCATAAAACGCTGCTAAATACGCTTTCTCTGCCTCCCATTGGAGTCAATGGGAGGTCAGAGGCGTAAACGCCCGAAGATAGGGCATGTCCCTTCTTTCTCCCGCGAGGCGGTTTTAACGCTCGCAGGAGAAAACCGCCCCCGCCTCCCATTGAAATTAATAGGAGGCATTTCAGGGCCATTTTTGACGAGATTTGCGGCGCGGTTTCCACGTCAAAAAACTTTGTCTGAACAGGGCCTTATTGTTATTATTATTGTTGATATTGTTGATATTATTATTATTATTATTGTTGATATTATTATTGTAATTATTACTACTATGATTTTTTTTCACTTATCTCTAGATGAGCAGAAGTTATTTCTGTCCCTGTGTGCTGCAGATGAATGAAGGGTGATTTTCTAAACACAACACAGAGGGGTTGGTCTTTCCAAATTTTGCTAGCAGTCGACTAAAAAACACAAGGGATTTCATAGGCAAGCATCCAGACTAAAATTGATTAGTCTCTGCAGCAAGGAAGACAGCCTGCATGAATTTCCCCTTTTTCACAACCAGAACAATCAAAAACCTGCACAAATGGCTCATACGTGACCTGCTGGAGGATTTGCATTTGAATTTTTCATGATATTTGTTTCATAACAATATTCCAAGGGCCACAAATATGTACTTTACATGTTTATCAATCTAGTGAATGCTGCTCCCAAAGTTACACCTACAAGCCTTCTGTGTCTATTTGGATTAGTACAAAGGGAAGGCAGTCCAACAAGAAAATAGGAATGTCCGCATGACAGCCCACTCGTACCTTGGGAGCCAGGAATGGGATTTATGTCAATAGAGGAAACACGCTGAGTATAAAACAGCTCTAGAGATATAGTAAAACATGCAATTTTTAACTAAAAAACAAAATGCATTTAGACTCTGGATCGATCTATCTATCTATCTATCTATCTATCTATCTATCTATCTATCTATCTATCTATCTATCTATCTATCTATCTCATATCTATCTATCTAATATCTATCTATCTATCTATCTATCTATCTATCTATCTATCTATCTATCTATCTATCTATCTATCTATCTATCTATCTATCTGTCTGTCTGTCTGTCTGTCTGTCTGTCTCTCTCTCTATCTATCTATCTATCTATCTCATATCTATCTATCTATCTCATATCTATCTATCTATCTATCTATCTATCTATCTATCTATCTATCTATCTATCTATCTATCTATCTATCTATCTATCTATCTATCTATCTATCTATCTATCTCATATCTATCTATCTCATATCTATCTATCTATCTATCTATCTATCTATCTATCTATCTATCTATCTATCTATCTATCTATCTATCTATCTATCTATCTATCTATCTATCTATCTATCTATCTATCTATCTATCTATCTATCTATCTATCTATCTATCTCATATCTATCTATCTATCTCATATCTATCTATCTATCTCATATCTATCTATCTATCTATCTATCTATCTATCTATCTATCTATCTATCTATCTATCTATCTATCTATCTATCTATCTATCTATCTATCTATCTATCTATCTATCTATCTATCTATCTATCTATCTATCTATCTATCGCTAAGCAGGGGGGGGGGGCATATGCCCTGGGTGCTGTGTGCCATGGGGGTGCCAACAAGCCACTCTGACTTGGTCCGGGTATTGAGATACAGGGATGGGGATCTGATTTTAATCTTGGTTTCCTATATATATATATGCGTGTGTGTGTATATATATAATAACTTTACAATCTGTTACATAATACACTTTTCCATTAAAGAAAAAAAAAACACAATCAATGCTAAAAAAACTACGGAAAGGAAAAGACCCTGATGAATAAAATGAGCTGAATGTTATTATGTTTTCATGAGCAATACTATAAAAGAGTGGATTCCGTGATTCGAGCTGACATGAAATATTCCCATTTTTTAATATTAGTTTTTTTGTTAAAGCAAAAACTATTTCAATAACAGTCAATGACCAGCCGCCATTATTGCAGTCTGTGTGATGTTTCATCAGATGTTTATTACATAGCCAATAAGCAGAAATAACAGCAATACATTAAAATAACAATACATTACAACAGTTATTAGTAATGACACAAGTTCAGTCTATTTTTCGCTGGTTTGCTTTAGTGGAAAAAACACTATTTTAAATTATCTACATATATATACTGTAGCGTCCACGGCCGCGGACCGTCGGGTTTACTCACTCCCCGGTGGCAGCAGCCATGGATCTGGGAGCGTTGGCTCACATCTCACTCCCAGGAGACGCCAGCGCTCACTCCACTCCGGACCGCTGTGTCCTGTAGGGTGCGCTCACTCGCTCGTGCCCAGTCTTAAAGGGCCAGTGTGCGTACATGGGATATCATCATCATCAGCTACCCATTATTTCCTGGACTATAAGAAGGGCCCTGCCCCTTTGCTCATTGCCTGAGCGTTGTTAGTTTATCCCATGTCGGTCTAGCAAATGGTCCCTTAGTGTTATCCTGTTCCTGTTGTTACCCGTGCCCTGCTACTTGTATCCCGTGCTGTGTCCTTGTTCCTGAGCCTGTAAGTGTTGGAGTCATGTCGTACTGCACCAGTGTCATCCGCCACGTCCAGTGTCATCCGCCACGTCCAGTGTCATCCGCCACGTCCAGTGTTATCTGCCACATCCAGTTTTATCTGCCACGTCTGGCACAACCTTCTACACCCACCTCCATCCGTGCTGATGCCTCGGCCACTGTCTGGACTATTTCAGGTACACTTGTGCTACATACTGTTACTCTTGCATAGACTGTGACTAGGCCAGCTGCCTCTCCGCTACGGCGAAGCGGTTTAGTGGGTCCACATACCCTGTGATCGTGTCATATATATATATATAATATTCTTAATGCTGTACTCACCAGTATATAGAGATCCGGCAGGTGCCTAGAGTAAAAAATATAAAGGCCAAAATTGAAATTTAATAGTAATGAATTGATGTTTTTAATGTATTTATAGTATATTTTATTACCATTATTATTGGTTTTATAATTATAATTATTATTATTTGTATTATTATTGTTGTTATTATTGCAATTTTTATTAATATTATTATTATTGTTATTCTTATTCTTATCATTTTATTTATGTTTTTGTCCTCTTCCTCAATTAACGATACAAATGTTCTATATTTGTAATGGTGGAAACAACACATTATCCATGACATCAATTCCTAATTGTCACAGCAATGGACATGACATGGGACATTATTTGGGTATTTTTTATTGATTGCCCCCAGACCATATATTTTTTATGGAGATTGATAACCTTTATCAGATATTCAGCCTGGTAGCTACATCCAGGTGTTTCTTTTGTACTTCCTGATAACTCAATGAGGGTTAGGGTTATGTTAATCCACAGATAACAAATAGTGATGTCACCAAGCATTAGAACACATGACAAACTCAGCTCTGCTACATCTGCTAAACTGGCATTTAAGCCTCAATGTTGCAATCACACTATGTACAAAGCTTAGATTCCTGTAATAACAGACAGGCATACCTTTGGGATTACATTGAAATTTTAAGCATATGTACATTAACTTGCCATCAACTCTAGCAATGGGAATAACATGCATTTATTTTCACTCACCAGTGCTATTCTACGCTGTTAAGTGAAAATTGTTTAGTGCTCCTGAGCAAGTAGGATGGACGCATTATACTTATCTCTTTCTTTAGCTGATCGATTTTAGGTTGAAGTTTATAGTTTACATATAAAAAACCTTAAAAGGTAAAATGTTGTTGATCCAGAATATGCCATTTAAATGGTTGCCCGTCATAAGCTTCCCTGTCGAATAGATCCATTGTTTGACTACAATAATGGCCAAATTATAGGAAAAGGACATGAGGCACAAGCCCTGGGACTTCCACCACCTTGGGAACCCAGGGGACTTCCAACACTCACCCTTCCTGAAGACTATTGGGTGATTCTACGCATGTATATGGCGCTCTCTTTTGGCTCGGTTGTCTCCATAACTCCCATAAGGCCACCTCACCTATTTGTGGCTGCAATAGGGGGCCAGGTGGGGGTCCTGTGTCATGGGAACACCCACCAAACATTTTGCAAAGGAGCCTCGACTAACCCTGACCCGACTCTGACTGACATTATAGGGATACAAAGTCATCACAGAATATACACCCGTGTTATTACCAGGAAATGTCATCAAGCAGATCTTCTGGATTTTTTTTCTATACAATAAACAGTTTAACCCCAAGGCATCTTTTATCCAATTTTGACAATTGGTCTGATTTCTCCATAAGGTAAATGCTCCATTCCCTTAACTGTATAATTGCCACTGAAACCCACATTCAATGTCCCAGTCATGTACCTTACCTGTCGCATTGTTGGGTCCCACCACTGGTATTGAGGGCATGACCAATAGAAAACAGTTCTCTTCCAAATGCTAATCCCCAGTTAAGGAGTATTTCAGGGTTAAACTCCACTTTCCACTTTATTAGCAGATTGACAATGCAGGGAAGAGAGTAAGTGTACAGTGGAGAGGACGTAAGCATGGGGTGACTGCCACACTGGAGAGTGAGGATTGACTCATTCCTAAACAGGAACTGGATTTTTATTTTTTTTTACCTTTTGTCCATTGTTGAGAAAAATGGCATCATTCATTTAGAAGGTAATCTTGGTAGAGAGCCATAAGCTTCTGTCACGAAGGGTCTGTGGACCCACTGGACCGTACCGCCTTGGCGGTAAGGCAGCTTGCCAACAGGGCGCAGGTCTGAGTTTATAGGATATAGGGTACCTGTGGCAGCACGGACAGTAGCTTGGCAGGAACTAGGCAGCAGGTGGACATCAGGCGTGGAGAAGCAGACAGGCATGGTATCCAGCACAGCCCGGTAATAGCAACACGGCACTAGATCAGGATACAGGTTACAGGAACAGGAAACACTGGGAGCAGGAAACACTAGGGGACCATTTGCATAGACAGACTAAGGAAACACAACAACGCTCAGGCATAGAACTAGGGGGCTGGACCCCTCTTATAGTCCAGGGTACTCACGGGTTAAAGTTTGTCCATGAAGTGCGGTGCGCGCACACGCTCGTGCCTGCTCTTAAAGGGGCAGCGCACACCCTACGGGATCTGGCAGAGGTGAGTGGACGCGAGCGCTGGCGTCTCCTGAGGAGGAGGCTGGGGCCAGCGCTTGCCGACTCGTGGCTGCGGCTGTCAGGGGGAGGTTGGAGCTGACGGCCCGCAGCCACGGACATTACAGCTGCTACAACCAACCGATTCTCAAAATCCCATTAGTCCCTGCTCCCATATACACCTCCATCCCAAGACAGATTTACCATTCTGCACTATTGAAAGACTGAGAATAGCCCCCGTATGGTTGTGGGAAATAGCGAGGACATATAATGCAAATATTTACTATTATTGACTTATAATGGCCCATAAAATAATTTTACATATATACTGTATGTCCGCCCCTCCTGCGTACCCAGCATGCTTTGCACTGCCTCCATCCTGTCTCCATTGCTATTACTCTGCATTGATTTGATCACCTTTCCGTTGCTCTCCCTGATTCTCTTACATGAAATCCTGTTGTATCATTTATCTCCCACTGCACATCTTAGCTCAGGGCAGAGGTTCCATCTCACAACGTTTCCATTAGCATCTAAGTATTGATCTTTTTATCCCGTGTTCATGCATTGCTATCTGTGTCCTACTAACTATGCGTCCAATGCTATATAAATATAACCAGAAGCGAATTTATAGCAACAATGATGTAGTGGGGATCATTTATCTTATATCAAGTATCAGATTGATGAATGGTTTTATAATGAACGTGTTACTTGCCAAATGTCGCCAGCATTAAAGATTATATACATGCCGGACTGCTCAATAATTCATTCTGCTGCAAGATCGGCCCTTTCCTTCTGTTCATTATGTTGTTGGATGCTGTGGAGCTTGCATTAAAAAAAAGAGAAACTGTATAAATTGAATTTTTTTTGGAACATATGGGGAATTCTTTTTCTCTCTAACCCAAATTGATGAATATATATGGTATAGACTTTAGTTTTCTAGCCACTTACCAGCTCGGGAGCCAAAAGGAAGATTTATTGATAATCTCGTGGAGCGCTTACACTAAGTATAGAGATTGCAGTTGGTCCTCCTCCAGCAGCCATATAAACCCTAGTCATGTACTGTACAATGATGCATAATTCAGTCACCTATACAATACTGTTACCAATTGAACTCCTCCTGTAATGGAATCACTAGTTGAGCAATTCCCAGGGTGGGAGTTTTATGGAATTGCTATGTAAGCGATTCCCCAAAGGCTGCTGTAGACTGTCGGGACTGAGCATGCAAATAAATCAGAAACCCCAAATCTGTCACAACTGATCAACAGAGTCTAAGGTTACCCTATGGTTTTCGCCAGAGCCCACCGCAAGGCAGGATGGTTTTTGCTGCATAGAACCCAGGTTGTTTCAACAGAGTTCGGTGCTGGATAAGAGGTGCAATGCAGTCAATACCAGAGCAGATAACAAGACAGCCCCAGGGTAAACAGAAAGTCCAAATCACAAAGCTAGGAGATGTCATGAATAGCAGAGATCAGTACCAGCTGGGAGCAGAAAGTCCAAATCTGTAAGCAAAGGGTAATCTAGAGACAAGACGAGGTCCAGTTCTCAAAAATTCCAAATAGTCAAAGGTACAGGGTGCAGTTAGAAGCTTGATCAAACACATGCAGCAAGGAAAATCACAAGCAAAGAACACAGAAGCAACCCAGGTTATAGTACATCCTTCAATCTGATAGAAGGAAAGACAGAGAAAAGGGATAGGCTGAACAACTAAAACCAGAACCGCCCAGAAGCTAGACTAGTAGTCAAGGTAATCTTAAAGGGATGGACGTTTCCTGACACCTCCATCCTTCATTTCAAAAGTCGAATTCCAGCATTAGAAGGGTGGACCATTTACCTCCTGGGCCAGTGGTGATCTGGGTCTCAGCTGTGTACGTACTATACATGGGACATGCGCAGCCTCACTGGCACCCCAGGTAGGGGAGACCAATGTCCCTTAAAAGCTGCTACCAGCTACTCCTACTGTCTATTAGATTGCCTGTAAGGGACTAAATTAATTAATATCTTAGATCACAATTATGGGTGGATAAGAGGGGGTGTTTCATGATGAGTAATCAATGACCTAGGGGCCCATATGCTGCCTCTTTGTATACCACTAGTTTTGAGCCAACTGTTCATGACTGTGTACTTATTGGAATGATAGGGGATTGCAAACTGTCTCGTTGATCAGTGCTCGTTGTTACAGCCAAAATGGGCTGGTGTAAAAGGACCTTAACTAGTTGTTCTCGTCCTGAGCTGCGGGTGCTTGGCACATTAGGACGAGCATTCTCGTCCTGTGTGACAGCCAGTGTCCTCGTGCGATCAGGAGCGGGGCAACGGCTGTAATACACAGCCGCAGCCCCGCTCTAACGGCGGAGAGAAGGGAAACCTCTTCTCTCCGTCGCTAACCCCTTGAATGCCACGATCAAAGCTGATTGTGGCATTCAAAGTGAATAGGAGAAGGGGGGACTGCCCTTTAATTGCGTCACAGGAAATCCTTGTGACGTGATCAAGGCCCATAACTTGTAATGGCAGACAGACTAGGGTCCATTGAAAGCCCCTAGGGCTGTCTAACCACATTCCCTATTGTTAGGACATACTGGGGTATGCCCTAACAACTGTCTATGTACAATCAGTACACAGGCTAATGTACTGGCATATGGAATGCCAGTACTTTACAGTTAAAAATGAAAAATCAAAATGAAAAATCGCTCTATGGGATTAAATAAAAAATTAATTTAAAAAAATGAATGTTAAATTAAACAAATTAGTAAAAAAATACACAGAAATACAAATGTTTTACAATAAATAAACTTTTCAAAATATACGTCCCAAAACATAAAAATTTTTAGACATTTGGTATCGCCACAACCATAACAACCTGTACAACAAATGTATAACATTATTTATGATGATCAGTGTATGGTGTAAAAAAATTAATAAATTAAACTGCAGCAGAACTGCTTTTTTTCTGCATTTTCACCCCAACTTTTTTTTATATAAAATAAACGGTAATGTATTTGTGGCAATAAATGGTACCTACATCAAGTAAAACTCGTCCCGCAAAAAACAAAGTCTCATACAACTACGTCGTACAAAACATAAAAAAGTTATGAGCGCCGGGGTGCAAAGAGTGAAATATAAAAAAATTGTCCTCAAGGCCAAAATCTATCTAATAGTCAAAGGAGGGAATGGGGTGGGAGTTGCAACCCAACATCATTCCTTCTTTTTGAGAAACATAGCATTTGCTTGGACTTTTAGAATTGTAGTAACCCAGTCAGCTGGTGGACAGTTTTGGTGTACTAGTAGAATTAGATATTTTTTTAAAATGAGAATTTAAGGACTCTCCAATCCTCCAGATGACACTTAGGATCCCTTTTTAAGACACCGAAGACAGTACCAGACTCTAAGCCAAAATGTATATGCCAGTAATATGGGTGCATCTAAAGTTGGAATGAGAGGGTCTAGGGCTAAAGACCTCACTTAAAACGTAACTGTTATTTCCTAAAACATCATGAACATCCAGGTCCTGAGACCCCCCATAGATGGCTAGAATAAAGGGATACAAGCTCAATGCTGCCTTCTGGGCTCCAATTTTTTGGAATACCATTTTTGGGCTCCATAATTTTCTATGTATTCTTTTCTATCCGTATGTGGCTCTTTGAAGAAAGTTTACATATGCCAATCGCAGTCCAAGAAGTACAGCACTCGGAAGAGTACCTTTTGTTATAACAATTGTTTGGGATCCCTACACCTACTGATCAAACCTTTAGACGTGCCTCAAAAGCTGTCAATAGAGTGCAAAGTAACCTTTCCACTGATAACTACAGGCTGGGGTCTACTGTAAGGTCCCCTCTGTGAACTGTCATGATTGGGTAACTAGGCTCAGCTCTCAGATGGTCTTCAGGCATTGCCCATGGTAACTACCCTCAGCTCTCAGATGGTCTTCTGGCATTGCCCATGGTAACTACCCTCAGCTCTCAGATGGTCTTTTGACATTGCCCATGGTAACTACCCTCAGCTCTCAGATGGTCTTCTGGCATTGCCCATGGTAACTACCCTCAGCTCTCAGATAGTCTTCTGGCATTGCCCATGGTAACTACCCTCAGCTCTCAGATGGTCTTCTGGCATTAGACTCTACAGTGAAAAAATGATCAACTTAGGCACATAGCAATGTAGAGATATGAAAATATATAAATTTTATTGAATAAAAAACATTAACAGGTTAAAAGATGGAATAAAAGATGAGTCACACAATAATATTGACGTCAACCTGTGCTAGACCAAGTATGAATAATTTGCCACAATTATAAGCTGGTAACAGACATGATATTCAGTAACAACAAATAAGGTAAGTCGAACAAAATGTCAAAGACATATGAGTTTGCTGAATGAAAGAATGGCGATTTGGTAAAGGTATAATAGGATGAGAAATGCTGATCATATATAAAACGCCACAGAAGAAAGGACTAGTGTGAAAATGCTGAAGACCAAGCTAATTGCAGTCAGAAATACCAGAGTGAGGTTACTGACTAATGGAAAGAAAGTATATGGCTTACATACCAGTGGACATCGTGACACACAGAGGAGACGCCTGCACCCGACGCGCGTTTCGGCAACTGCCTTCGTCTGGGGGTGGTCTTCTGGCATTGCCTATGGTAAATACCCTCAGCTCTCAGATGGTCTTCTGGCATTGCCCATGGTAACTACCCTCAGCTCTCAGATAGTCTTCTGGCATTGCCCATGGTAACTACCCTATGCTCTCAGATGGTCTTCTGGCATTGCCTATAGTAACTACCCTCAGCTCTCAGATGGTCTTTTGGCATTGCCCATGGTAACTACCCTCAGCTCTCAGATGGTCTTCTGGCATTGTCCATGGTAACTACCCTCAGCTCTCAGATGGTCTTCTGGCATTGCCCATGGTAACTACCCTCAGCTCTCAGATGGTATTTTGGCATTGCCTATGGTAACTACCCTCAGCTCTCAGATAGTCTTCTGGCATTGCCCAGTTGCCTGACCATTCAGTCCACCCCAGGTGCAGATATGAATTGTGTGTGTGTTGTTGTGTGTACAGCAGATATCTACAAGCCAAAGAAACAAGCACCGATATGTTTACCCAGGGCTTTAGTGGCTGTAATGTATTAATGAATATAAGTATGTACTGTGACCGCTAGAGATCCAAAACCAAGATTTGTGTTGTTTAAATTCTCCAACAATGTACGTGTTGACTGCACTTTATATGAGTTGCATATTTGCTTGTCATCCACTAATATATTCTGAACCAGGATTAAGGATTTATTTGAGCTTTGCAACTCTTTAAATCCTGCGTCAATACAAAAGACAAACAGTTATCCTTATTCTGTAGATAAGAACATACATGCATGGAAATGAAGCTAATCCTGGATGTCAGGACCTTCCACACCTTGCGACAGCCTAAAGTTATGACTCCACTGAATGCAAAACTGAGATGGATAAGGAAAAAAAAAAGATTTACAAATGCATATGAAGGTCGTTATTAAAATTGGACGTAATCCTAAGAAATGGAAAATAAATGGAGATATCATATGACTGAATCTGCTGACTCTGTGGTATCAGAGATAGAGGGGCGGCTGCACTTAGGAAACAGAATACCGGGAATTTATGGATTTATCATTTGGTTAAATCTCATGTACATCTGAAACGGTGCAGAGAGTTGAACATCGAAGACACTTAATTGTTTCGAAAATCTTCTACTTTTTGCCATTTCTCTTTTTATAGTTACAATGTATCTCTTGTAGGATAGCAGTGGTGTATGGGGAGATAAGGAACAGTAGAATACATTAGTATAGATTGACCAATTGGCAATGGGTTTTTCCACCACCATTACTCCAACCACCATTTCTCTATTCCAAAGACAGGAGGCCCGGGGCATGTACCCAGCAACCCCAATCTGAAGTGCTGCCATTCCTAATATAAGAGAAGAATGGTATAGCCACCACACCAGTTGTCCCCACTCCCCTCGGCTGAGGAGACTCTTGCATACAGTTCATAGGGCCAATAGCTGCCACATATCTTATTTATGGTAAATATATGTGTAATGATGGGGGTAGGGAAACAGACAAGTGAGCCCTAATCTACCCACCCCTCAGTCCCTGCCTACTTGCAACGACCCGCCCTAGGCGACGGGGTACAACTGGGCGACGGTCCCTACGCTAAATAAGTGCACGACAGACAAACAGACAAGGGTACACAGAAGCAAAGGGAAATGGGGCAGTTGCCCACGGCAACACCGTGAACAACAAGAGTGGTGAACGAGCTGAGTCAAACCAGGAGTGTACGAAGTACAAAACACAGAGCAGGAGAGTAGTGAACAAGCCGAGTCAAACCAGGAGTGTACGAGGTACCAAACGCAGAGCAGGAGAGTAGTCAGTAAGCCAGGGTCAGTATGGAGCAGGGTCAAATAGTACAGAAGCTGCAGCAGGGCCAGGAAACCAAACAGAAGAATCACAAGCAAAGGAGGAACAGGAAAGGCAGGTATAAATAGACAGAGGGCGGGAGCTAGCTCCGTCTGGCCAGGCTGCGATAGGCTCTGCCACTCCTAAGCCTGCCATCCTGAGTGGTGGAAGATGGAGTCAGTCTCACAGACATAGAAGCAGGTGCAGACTGATTACCTATGGGCGTATACACAGAAGCTGTGCCTGGCAGATCCTTAACAATATGATCTTGTTATACATTTGCATAAATGTTTTACATTAATCTCTACATCAGTGAGGTAAGAGGGGTATAATACTAATTCAGCAGCCAAATATTTTGGGATCTCAACATTTAATTGACAGCAAACACCATCTCACAACAGGACTTCTTATTTAGTTGTTTTTTGTTTTGTTTTTTTAAAAAAGCTATTATTTTTAGATATAGAAATATTAAACAGTTATTTCATGATAGAATACATTTTAAAAAAATCCTGAAAATAAGAAGCAACCTATTTTGAAGGTTATTAACTCATTTGCAACAATTTTTTTAATTGCTGTAATGTATCTAAAATAAAGTAAAGAAAATATGTAAATATTGTAGTCTTGAATAAATATCACAATATTTTGTGCCTACAGCTGCTATGCAGACCTATGTGTCTCCATGGTTACAGACCACAAACAAACAATGTGTGCAGACTGAGCCTTTCATTTGTCCCTACTTCTTGGTCCCCACTGAATGTATGTTAGTACAAAGTAGAGGAGAGAATGAAGGGATTAACACATGACTGTAGGATTAGACTGCACACAGTTTGTAGTTAGTAACTATGGAGATGCATAGGAATGCAGAAGAGCTGTAGACACAAAACGATATAAGATTTTTCATTAGGAAAATTTATAAATTTGCTTGTTTCTTAATGCAGATCAGTTAATTGACTGACTTCAGAAACCCCTAGCAAAAACAGCAGAGAACAGCCATACATGGGGTCAGAATGTATTATTACATGCCGGCCATTGAAATTAATATCTGACCATGTAAAACATGGGCCGGCAAAGATTCGAGAATAGCTCTTTGTTAGCAGATCTCTGTTTTGGCTCTTATACAGTAGGTACAAAATGCCTTATAGAACATATAGAAAGGGATTGTCCCGTTTAGAAAACCCATTACCATACACCCTATTTGGAAATTCTGGGTTAATAGAGGGGGGGTTCTCTGTTCAGGATCCTCATCTCTTAGTCAGAGTGGAGAGCGGTTACACAGAGCGTCTCTGGAGGACCTGTCCTGTATTACACACATAACACATTGATATGAATGGACACTGTGTAATGCTTCATTTCTCCTGTGGTGGCGCTGCAGAGAAACTGAACACTTACTGACAGACTCCCGAGAGATCCCAGCAGATCACTGGGGGTCCCAGCAGGAGGGCACTTTGTGATCAGTTTATAGTCATGGTCCCCTCTAACAAGTAGGGATTGTCCAAAGTGGAGAACCCCTTTTAATACTTGAAGGCTGTTATGTTATTTTAGGAAAAATATCTTCCTTATGGGCTTTTCCAACTTAAAATCTAGCTTCACTGCTGGAAACAGAATGTGAGATAATTACACCTTTTCGCAGGTGTTCGATGAAAAAAATGAACATCAAGTATTAGTAGAATTTTATATCTATTTAATTTTATAAGGTTTAAACTGCAGAGAATTTATTTTTAATATTTTAAAAAATCATAATATTAAGATGTGTTTTACCCATTGCATTAATGCCTACAGGGAAACGCTTCCAAAATGAGAAATTGTGAAAACTCATATGAAGTAAATACAAATATTAACCATGTACGTCTGTAGATCTTGGGATCTATTGATTGTGATTTGTAGCATAAACAGACACAACCTGACTACAAAGCATGATTTTTTATGCTGGCAGAATATAAGAGGTGACCCATTCCTAAATAGTAGTCAACAGGCTGGGCAGTTACTAGAATTCCGAAATTCTGAGCATTTAGTTAGTTCCAGATCTTAAAGGGTATGTAGACTTTTGCAACCACGTTTTTATTTGCTCCAACGCATCTAAAATAAAAAAAAACAACTTTGCAAATAATCTTAATTGTTAAATCTACTAAAATTTTGTGTATACAGCTCCTATGCAGACCTATGTGTTGCAATGTTTACAGACTACAAACAAACCCTGTGTAGTCAGGTCCTGCAGTCACTTCTCTCTGCCTCCTCCTCTATTGTTTAGTTGATCAAAAAGAGTGAAGTCACGCATGACACATGATAGATAATCAGGCCACATAGGGTTTGTTTGTAGTTTGTAACCATGGAGTGACATGGCTCTTCATAGGAGCTGTAAACACAAAACGGAAGAGATTTATAACATTCCAATGTTCCTGTGATTTATATGACCCATGGATGATGTCCTGTTTGTGTTGTGGGACTCATTTTTAATGTGTGTGTTTAAACTTTAGGAATAAATATAAATCTTCTTAAAGTGGGGGTTCTGCGCTCTCTCTTTTGTAGGTTAGTGAAAGTGCTTTATGTACTTTAGTTTACGACATACCATTATTTGCAGGGATATTTTCTTACTACCAGTTAGCTAAGTATATTCGATGTGTATATCTGCCACTGTGATTGTCTACCACTGTTAATCATGAAAAAACATAGTTGCATAAGTATACACGCCCATTAAGATCTGAAACTATGCAGATCATTTTAATAGCTGTTTGGTCCACTGGCTATTCTGTAGGACTACCTGTAGTCAGCTAATGGGCCACCTCGCAATGTTTTTGTACATATAAGGCTTCGTTCACATCTGCGTCGGGACACCGTTCATGGGCATCATTAATTTCAATGGTGACGGATCCGGTGCAAATGGTTTTCCTTGTCTCAGTTGTGTAAGGGTTCCATCATTTTGAAGGAATGAATAGTGCAGACGACTACGGTATTGATTCCGTCAAATCGACTGAACCCTTGCACAACGGTGACAAACGGAAACCATTTGCACCGGATCCGTCACCATTGAAATCAATGGTGATGCAAACGGAAACCTATGGTTTCCATTTGCTTCAGTTTGGATTCCGTTCATGGGTTCCCCTGACGGAAAGCTCCGGTGGAAACCATGAATGGAGCCCCAACGCAGATGTGAATGAAGCCTAACAAAGGAGCATATTTTGGATAATAAGTAGTGGTTTGCGTTGTTCTATACCCCATGGATCAACAAAAGAGGAGGAATGATAATAAATGGTTAATTGAACCCTAATTAGGGCACTCAAGATATTTACTACCCCTTCAGTTTGAGAATTGGAGGGGTTTAGATCTTACATGCACCCACCAATTCCATTATGACTTGTCTATATGTTAGAAAATCTGTACGGTGAAATCCCTGTGTAATTCTGTCATCCTTATCATAAATGACCCATCTGGTGTTGTGTTATTCTCATAAATGTTGTCATCATAATTTTTCATTCATCAGTTCAATAAAACCTATAACACAAAATCATCTCAACACCTAAGACACAAACTTTGCTAAACTCTTGTATATATTTGAAGCACAGAAGATTTATTATTGTATAACTTTAGAATGAAATGTTTCCAATATTAGATACATATTAACGGGCTGGAGAAGTACACATCATTCATTATGTCACATAGTGATGACCTCATTTGTGCTACATAATACGGTTAATGTGACCCGTGTTGCAGTACAGTGCTAGCTGACACCAATTCAGTAAGCTAATCACATTGCTGACTCTTGCTTTTCTCAGGGCATGAGTTAATACGAGACATCAGTAATGATAAAACACTGTACTTTGCACCAATCTCCAGTGTAACCTCTCCCCCAGGAGACCTCCGTCACTGCATAAACATACAAAGATGAAAAATGCAGCAAGTAAAGAGTCTAATGTTATTTATACAAAGGTGACCCAATACTGTACAGAGAATATATTCACTTACAGCCCGTGCCCCAGTGGAGATGACATGTTTTATTACATTGCAGGAACCTATGACTGGGATCTGCCTTGTGGGGACAGTCCTTTCTTAATACTCCATTAAAGGTAATTACATTTTTTTATTAAGGGTAGTACAGGATTAAGATAGACTTTCAATTAAATCTACAACCAAAGATTGAACATTTCACCTGTGCCATGTGGAGCCCTCACAAGTACTACGATCATTGGAAGACCTTACCTACCCGTATAAGTACCACCACCATTGGAAGATCTTACATACCCATTATAAGTACCACCACCATTGGAAGACCTTACCTACCCATATAAGTACCACCACCATTGGAAGATCTTACCTACCCATATAAGTACTACCACCATTGGAATATCTTACCTACCCATATAAGTACCACCACCATTGAAAGACCTTATCTACCCATATAAGTACCACCACCATTGGAAGTCCTTATCTACCCATATAAGTACCACCACCATTGGAAGATCTTACCTACCCATTATAAGTACCACCACCATTGGAAGACCTTACATACCCATATAAGTGCCACCACCATTGGAAGACCTTACATACCCATATAAGTACCACCACCATTGGAAGACCTTTCCTACCCATATAAGTACCACCACCATTGGAAGACCTTACATACCCATATAAGTACCACCACCATTGGAAAACCTTGCACACAACTAAGATTTTGACACTATGTGGAGTCGAATACCATCTGAGGACATCCACACACATAGACCTCCTAAATTTCCTTCTACCATCCTATCATGTGGAGATCTATACACACCTACGATTTAGCTCTGTGTGTTGACCACACAGACCTTGGGTTTTAGGTATTATGTGGGGATCAACACCATCTGAGAACAAACACACACACATGGGCCCCAAAATGTTACTTCTATGCGGGTAGGGGTCCACTACCACATGGAGAACATTACATGCATCAAGGTTTTAGCTCTATGTGGGAACCTAAACCAACTAAGGACGTACCCACGCATAGACCTGTCAGTTCTGTGGGCACTACTACCATCTAAGGACCTACTTATCTAAATTTTTATTAAGAAAAGATAATGGTATTATGATCCTTAGATAAGTTTTCCTTCCTTTTTTGATTATGTTGTGGTGTGCACTACCCATAGAGAAAAACCATGGTGCACATTTGAGTTGCCCGACCCCTATGGACACCATAGAAGCAAAAATAGCTGCCTCTATGTCATATAAACCATTGAAAATCCATATGTTTTACCAATTAACTTTTTTTCCCCTGTAAGGGCACTACCTAAAGAGCTTTATTTAATACTTTATATGGATAATATTTCCAAATTAATCATTAGGCTTAGGTCACAATATTACTTAATTGAAGAAATAGTCATGTAACCTTTCCTTGACATTGTACATGGTAGGTTTCTTACATTGAGAATTAGAGGTTGTGTTTTTTTTTAAATTTATTTCCATAGCCTTATATTTGGCTACAATGTGTCATGGTCTGTGGGTATGTGCACCTACTAGGCAGCACCGCCGTAGCAGGGAGGCAGCTGGCCAAGCAACAGAGCACCCAATCAAATCCCGCACTAGGGTACCTGAATAGTCCAGACAGTGGCCGAGGCTTTACACAGATGGAGGTGGGTGCAGCAGGTTGCGCCAGATGTGGCGGATGAAACTGGATGTGGCTGAAGGCAGCAGGTGCAGTAGGACATGACTCCAACACTAACAGGCTCAGGAACAAGAACACAGCACGGGATACAGGATACAGGTAGCAGCGGGAACAGGATAACACTAAGGGACCATTTGCTAGATGGACATGGGAATGCTAACAACGCTCAGGCAATGAGCAAAGGGGCAGGGCCCTTCTTATAGTCCAGGGAAATCATGGTCTAATAGATGATGATGCTACCATTTGCGCATTCTGGCCCTTTAAGTCTGGGCATGAGCGTGTGTGCACACCCTACGGGACACAGCGGACTAGAGCGGAAGTGAGCACTGGGAAGGAGATGCAAGTCAGCGCTCACAGATCCATGCCTGCGGCTGCCGGGGGTGAAGTAGTCCCGACGGTCCGCGGCCATGGACGCTACACAATCCCAATCAAAGCAGAGCCCTACACTAGACGTAGCAATAAAAGAAAAAGTAACCTCAAGTAAAGTGACTGTAGTAAGTACTACACACACCAATGGAGATAGATTTGCAAGTACAATTATTTTTATTTCCTACACCAGGGTGCAACGTTTCAGTCCAAACATAGACCTTTGTCAAGCACTTCCTTAGAGTGGTTAGTCGCCGTGACGGCGCAAGGTAGAGCGGATGACCGCTAATGAATGCGCAAGTAAAGTGATACATTCAATAAAAAGGGGTATTGTTTGTTGTGCAGTGAGAATTATGAGCGGCCGGCTCTGCAGCGAGGGGTTCAATACCGGACAGCGCTGTTTTATGATCTGTGTGCAGAGTTTGACAGACAGGACCAGAATCACACTAAAAACCTGCACAAGCTATTATCAGCAAAGCATTGTGTACACAGCGACCATTACACCAGAGCAGCTTCAAACAGATGGGCCCATACGATTTAATCAAGGAAAAACGAAAGAAAAGAAAATATACTGATTATTCAAAGAAAAAAAAAAAAAGCGAAAAAAACAAAACCTCTAAACATAGTCATAAAAGCCACATGGATTTAGAATTTACAAGATTATTTCCCACTAAAATAAAACATGACTTTTTGGTAATATAAGGAACGCAGGATATAGATATTGATGTGTTTGGTGATTTGGATCCCATGATGTCATCAGAATCTCAGGATTACAGTATTAGGCTTTAGGCTTTAAAATTGTCATGTCAGCATAGAAATAAGATATTCTTTTCAGTTTTCACATTTTTCTCATACACTCAATGGCCATGGATGAATCTCCTGTGATGGTTAACTCTTAAAGGGGTATTCCCAACTTAGACATTTATGGCATGACAGGATATGCCAAAAATGTCTGATAGATGCGGGAAATCTGGGAGTCCGAATGGGTGTCCCCCTAACCCATCTTGCCACTGGCCGCTGCATCCAGGAAGGAAATCAATGGAGAGGTGGCCAGAAATTCCGGAAACGGCAGAGCTCGATGCACATACATACACATATATACATGCACATACATACACATACATACAAATACATACACACACATACATACATACATGCACATACATACACATACATACATGCACATACATACACATATATACACATACATACACATACATACACGCACATACATAAACATACATACACACACATACATACATACATACACATACATACACACATACACATACATGCACATACATACACATACATACATACACATACATACACGCACATACATAAACATACATACACATACATACATACATACATACATACATACATACACATACATACATGCACATACCCTACCCCTGCTTATACATAACAAAGCAGTACATGCAATTTCTAACTAGAACAAAAGTCAGTGTTTTCTACATCCTAGGGTCTCGCATTGTCGTACACATACATAAGGGGTACTCATACTGGTCTCATGTTGTGCTTTTATTTCACAGCACAGGGTATGTTCATAGCCTAGGGGGTACTAAGATATTACTTCTTTGGGTACAGGATACTAGGCTTAGAAACATTGGTCTACACAATAGCTAACAAAAGCTTATTATTTTATTAACAATCCCAACACATCGCTGACCAATAACGGCAGAATCTTTTATACTGTACAATACTAAATGTGATCCTATAGATAGAATTTACCAGTTTAAATAAAGAATATAAAGCAGGCATCCTACCATATTGGGTCAAGCGTCCCTTTAATATTGCAATGTGACTGGGTCTTAGTCTGCGGATCCATCCACTATAGCCCAGGACAAGAAGTATATAGTCAACAAACCCCCCAAAAAAAACAAAAAACAGAGCAGCTCCAAGAAGAAGGTCAAAGATCTTTGCAGTAGGTGGTACCGTAGTGTAAGTGCACTGATATAGTACATGCATGCCGCTCTGATTATATGCTATGTATCTGGCTATTTCCAGCATGCACCAATGAAAGCTATTTTTAATGATAGGCTCCCTACTTGTGCATTAGCCCTGCCTCAGTAAGTCCTCTATGTGCACTGATGGAAGCCTATGAAGGGTGTTCATGCAGTGACAGTGACTGCAGCAATGTAGTGCATTGAACAAGGACTCAAAGCTATGTTCCCACTGATCACCCTTTATACGCCTATTAAGTTTGCTCGGCATTTGCCCTTTATTATGTGCTTCAGTAAACAGTCAAGTTTAGTCCATTAAGGTGTTCTATTCAACAGTCCTACTCCGCAGCCGAGCCTGTCACAGTTTACTTGAAATTGGATCAAACTTTGAAAATTTATTGTGAAGTTTAAAGTAAATTCTCTGAACCCTAAACACTCCGTCAACCTGAGCAAAAGAAAAAGACAAAAGCAAAAGGCCACAGGTGTGCTCACCCAATGCTTCATCCTGGGATCTGTAGTTCCTCAACGGAGTGCAATTGGAAGAGGGGGTTTGCAGGCAGACAAGGAATCCAATATATGGAAAAATGTGGAAAAAATCCTCAGCATATCCACATTTGAAAATATAAAAAAAGAGCTTTATTAGAACATAAGTTTAAAAGTCCAGAAGGACACAGGTAGGACGTGTTACCGCTAACGCGTTTCGAGCACTGCTATGAGTAAGAACACTTTATTCGAAACGCGTTAGCGGTAACATGCCCTACCTGTGTCCTTCTGGACTTTTAAACTCCGTCAACCTATTGGTCCTGCTGGACTCTGCTTTGGTAATCTACCATACTTCTAAGGCTTCGTTCACATCTGCGTCGGGACTTCGTTCATGGGTTCCGTCTGAGCTTTCTGTCTGGGGAACCCATGAACGAATTCCAAACTGAAACAAATGTAAACTGTAGGATTCCGTTTGCATCACCATTGATTTCAATGGTGACGGATCCGGTGCAAATAGTTTCTATTTGTCCCAGTTGAATAGCGCAGTCGACTACGGTATTGATTCCGTCAAAACGACGGAACCCTTAAACAACGGTGACAAACGGAAACCATTTGCACCGGATCCATCACCATTGAAATCAGTGGTGATGCAAACGGAATCCTATGGTTTCGGTTTGTTTCAGTTTGGATTCTGTTCATGGGTTCCCCTGACGGAAAGCTCCGGCGGAGCCCATGAACGGAGCTCTGACGCCGATGTGAACAAAGCCTTAGAAGTATGGTAGATGACCAAAGCAGAGTCCAGCAGGACCAATAGGTTGACAGAGTGTTTAGGGTTTTTTGTAGCAATGTTCCTCTGTCTTGAAGAAGTAAAATGTGTCAATATATAGAGATGTAGCAGAGCTGAATTACTAATTCAGTCAGTTTTCTATGTGTGCATAATATTAACTGTAAGACTGCATGATAATATTAAAGAAGGTTTTGCATTGGCAATCAAGAACTCACAGTAAATGATCAATGCAAATATTTGCCAAAAATCCACTTAAGTAGAAACACGCATGCTCTTTGGGCATACATAAAGAGTGAAGATAGTGCGGCCTCAGATATAGCACTTATAACATAAATACATTCAGATTGTATAGTAATGATCCAATCTAGAATCACATAATCCTTCTAGAAGCACAATCCAGGTTAATGGACCAGACAATGGAAGATAATGATAGTAATCTCTGAATACTTTGCATAAGATATCAACATACTATGCAACAACCAGATGGAAATCCTGTAAATAGAATTACACTAAACCACATATGGCAACTCAACTGCCAAACCCATACTATTAATGAGCCCAATACTTTCTTACACAAGGAGCATATAAAACGAAGGCTAATAATACTTAATGCAATTCCATAGACTACCATAACAAAAATCATATGGACACAGATGTAGCAGAGCTGAAGTTGTTACCTAACTGTTTGTGGCCTGCATGGTCAGTACATTGTGATAGTTTAGTAGATTTACGTAATAAGCTGTAGATAAATACTTGCGATATGATAACAAACTCAACTCTGCTACATTTAAACAATTCAATTCTGCTTCAATTCTCACACAGTAGTTAAATCATTACCCCAAAGTGCCACAATAGAGATTAAATCAGCATTACCATCTTATTAAAACTTGGAAAGACCAACAGCAAGTGAAGAGTTAATGTGGTGTTCAAAACAGCAAAGTTCATAGAAGAAAAACAAATATAAATAGAATGAGAAAAAAACATCCACAATGCACAGCAGCGATAATGAAGCGTCTTCTGCAGTTAGTGGATTTCCACACAAGATAGACAGCACAGATACTTACTCCTATTCCAAGCAGCCCAAACCACATTCTATAGCAGGAGGAGGGGTGCAAGGCAAAAGCCTGATCTCTATGCAGATAACACATGGATGAGGCAGGGCTAATGCACAGCTTGGGAGCCAATCAGAAAAAGTAGCTTTCAGTGGTGCATATGGGAACGGAAAAAAAAAGAACAGCCTGGAGAAATGCAACATACTGGATTTTCCTGGACGATAAGCAGAGCTTATATATAATTGCATGGCATCATCGGGTCCATTAACCCTGACTGTGCTTAGGCACAGATGTTGCAGAGCTGAGTTGGTCATTTTTCAATTCATGGTGACACAGGACTGCAGGAAAAATCAGTTAATCCATGGGCTCTGCTACATCTAAACTTGTGTATTTAGATGGATTACCTTATTCTAGATTGTATCATTTCTATTACTAAATAATCCACTTAGACTGCTTAACAGGAAAAAAAAAAAAGGATCTGCAGACGGTCCCCCCTTTTTTTCCTCCTGGGGACTGGCGACACGTTTGTGGCATTCAATCACTCTTAGGATTAACTCAGCGTGGAGGCTGTACTGGGGGAAGTACTAGGTGCAGCTGTGCAATCCTGCCTGCTGAGATCTGATCTGACTTTCCTATCTCAGCCACTTGATCGCTCTCACTGCAGAGACGTTGGCTCAGCTTGCAGAGGAGGCTTGCCTAATGCAGAGTGAAACGCTCCCTCAATGCGCAGGAATGGCTTTGTCACTGCTGGATGAGAGAGACCCTCAGACCTGTATCCCACACCAGAAGCTTCCGGAGGCTTGTTTGCAAGACTGACTTGCCCTGTGTACAGCATGTGTGAGCTGTTATACCGAGGCAGGGGGTGGAGGGAGCAGCCTTTTGAAGAGGGTATTCTTTATGTCATTCTCGACAAGTGGATCTGTAGCTTTGTCTAGTGTGATAGATCCTGGAAGAAAAGCAGTATCTAGTGTCTGATGCTTATATTTACAGCCCTAAATTCTAGCCCCCCTGAACCCTCAGAACCAGAGTGCAGCTCAATTTGCAGACTGGAAGGTGGAGGATTAAAACCTGCTGTTGACCTTCAGCACCATGGACAGCAATCCACATCAGCACCTTGCGTAGATCTCTTTCAGCACCATGGACAGTGACCCAGATCAGCTCCTTGTATAGATTTGTTTCAGCACCATGGACAGCGATTCAGATCAGCTCCTTGTATAGATTTGTTTCAGCACCATGGACAGCGATCCAGATCAGCTTCTTGTATAGATTTGTTTCAGCACCATGGACAGCGATCCAGATCAGCTCCTTGTATAGATTTGTTTCAGCACCATGGACAGCGATCCAGATCAGCTCATTGAATAGATCTCTTTCAGCACCATGGACAGCGATCCAGATCAGCTCATTGAATAGATCTCTTTCAGCACCATGGACAGCGATCCAGATCAGCACATTGAATAGATCTCTTTCAGCACCATGGATAACGACCCTGATCAGCACATTGAATAGATCCATCTGAGCAGCTTATGCAGTGATCTGGATCAGCTCCCTGGACAAGGATCTACCACGGCACACTAATAAACGCTTTTGGATTGCCCCCACCCTTTTGCACAATCTGGATCAGAACCTTGGATAGGACTGGGGTCTGATTTAGCACCTCACACAGCAATTTAGCCAGCGACCTCGACCACTTTATGTTCCCAGCATTTGATTCTGGTGCTAATGTATTACAAGTAGCAGATAACAAGCCATTGGATTACAAGTGCAAAACAGCTTGGCTCACCCAATGGCTGCCATTACCAGTGGGTGCTGTCCGGGTATGGGCATTATGTTGTTTGACAAGGATGCTTGCATTACAGGACGGGTTTAAGGATTCACCAGGATCAGGTACATTACAAGGTCAAAGCTCCAATCTTGTATCTGTTTACTGTCTACACCAGGTGCTGGTAAAACTTAATTGTCTCTTTTGGATTTACTTCTGGAAGGTGATGCTTAAAAGCCTTTCTAAACTATTGTGGTTGAATAGTGCAAAATAATGTGTCAACCAGAGCAAGTTGTTGGTTGGATTTGACCAGGTTGCAGGATAAAGGTGTCTTCTCATGTGAACAGGCTGCATGCTATACACATGGTGGTGGTCTCAGCCCTCCTGTCCGTGTTGGGGGATGTTTGTACCCACACAATCTCCTTGCAACTGCTCTGATTCCTACACATTTTCCTGCTGTCATCTATTTTAATGGAGCATTATGTGGATTACCTCTAGCGAAAATCAAGGCTAGAATTCTAGAATGCCAACGCTGGGTAATGGCAAAGGGCACAGAAGTTACCGGAAAACAATTTGCAAGCCTGTGAGATTCTCCCTGAGGCACCCTGTTATCATTTTATCTGCAGGTAAAAAGTCTGACTGCAATCCTCTTTACTCCAGAGGCGACAGGTAAACACAAAGCTTAATCCTTCTATCAAATTGTGTTGTGATCTTGTGTCTTATGGCTCAGCTGCATTGCAGACTGCTTTACTTATTAATGCTTTTTCGCATTTGTTAGAGTGAGCTGAAATACCCAGGGGTTCCTGTTGTATGATGTTCTAGCAGAATAATTTCTATTAAATGGAAAATAAATCTATACAGGGGCACTTAATCTAACCCTGCAATGGGAGATCAGTTACATAGCTTCCTGGACTTTAGCTGGAAACCAAGTCTCTCCATCCAACCTTCAATTCTGCGTTGTAGAAATTTGCTCATCTCTTACTGAAATCAGAAATATACAAGCTAGACAGCCATAGAGATGGGGGACAAGGTCTTATGGCAGGATTTGGGTGTTGGTGCGCTATAGACTAATATCGACCCACCATGTCAGAACATAGGGATTGCACTAGACTATAGGATTTCTCCATAAACTAGCACTTACTGAGACTTTTAATGACATGCATATGTGATTGTTCTAGTTATGTAATACAAGCAGATGGCTGAGGGGGGGTTGTTCTGACAAACATTCAGCTCTTGCATGGTAGTAGTGCATATCCATAGCATGAGGTTGATTGGAGTCATCAAATAATCCATTTTATGACTGTGAGACCAGAAATGGAGGATTGGAGGTTTGATTATTTATTTATTTTTTTGGGGGTGGGGGGATAAAGTGAAGAGGATAATGCACTTGCCTTACAAGATGGTCTCATCAATGTTTCATGTTTATGGAGAATAACAGGTTAATAATTTAGATGCATTATGCTTTATCTGTCTGGGGGTTCTACAGCAGTCACCTTTGTAATATAAGCTTCTCAGATACTTTGCCCTCGCATCCTTTAAGATTTGGCCAGGGTGGAAGAGGGTGATGTTCCATCTTTCTTATTTGGAAGGGGGGTCTTATTTCTTTTCTTTAGTTGGTACATTTGACACATTTCCATATGAAGGCATTTGTTGGCAGCAGGATAAGAATAGAACAAGGAGGTGCTGTTTCCAAGGTTGGCAGGCTGGGGGTGCCAGTGGGCCACTTTTAAGGCTCTCTTCAACCTTTTTGCTTTAACCACTCCTTTGCCAGTTTCCAATGACACATACCATGTTTGCAAAATATATTGTTTGAATTGTACATTAAAATACTTGAGTTGGTGTTCCCTTTCCCATCCCCTTAAATAAGGTGCTGTTGTTAATTCATTTGGGATACTTGTTGATAAATGTTTGTGCCCCTTCTACACCTTGAGTAAAATGTTATGTCTTCAGTTCTTTTAATGGTCCTCTATGTATATGCAATAGATGGAGTTTTGCAAGGGACCCCAGAACTTGCATTGATTTAAGGGTGTTAGTACCTCGTTTATAGCAATGTATATATGGTGACACGTACCAGCCGTCGTCAGGATTTCTTTGGGATTCTTATATAAAATGACTCCATGTAGAATGCAGATGATAAATAAATCTATTTCATTAATAAATACCAGGTATTTGCTTCTTGTCTGCTCATTCTGCCTATGCCATATGCTCCTTGGAAAAAAAAATAATATTTGTAGTTTAGTTAACTGTAGCATCCATTGGTTAATGGTCAAATGGCCTTGATGAGTGTAATATGGA
Organism: Rhinoderma darwinii; assembly: GCF_050947455.1. NCBI lineage: Eukaryota > Metazoa > Chordata > Amphibia > Anura > Rhinodermatidae > Rhinoderma > Rhinoderma darwinii. The sequence continues at coordinate 80,571,776 of NC_134698.1, read as the reverse complement.
TTTAATGTATAGAGAGATGGTAATCCATATGCAGAAGAACAGGATGACTCCTTATCTAACGGATTAGGCAACAAAATAGGACGTGTTCTTTCCATTCTCTGGATCACTCACAGATACCAATTAGATAGAATTGCCTTTATGACATATACAATGTTGCTAATTCTTAGCCCTGTAACCCCCCCCCCCCCCAAACAGCCCCCCCCCCCCCATAATCTGAGTTCTTTTCCCACTGTGATCCCTGAGATTTGTTACAAAATGAGCTCACGCCATTTTGGGTGCCCTGTAGCTGCATTCAAAGCCAGGATTTACATGGAATCAGAGCAGCCTGACATTTTTTTTCTCCCCCGCCTCTGAAAGGATTCCTGTACATGCCGTTTATTCAGATTGCAGAATTCTCATTATACAACTGCAAGGAAGGGGGGAGAGAAAGTAAGAGATGGAGGGAGAGAAAGGAGAGAAAAAAGAATGAAGGAAACAGAAAAGGAGACAGATGGAGACAGAGAGGTGAACTGGATGAGGCAAAGGGACAGTTAAAAAAGAAAGAAAGCGATAGAAAGGGAAAGGGAAGAAAGAATGGAGGAAGAGATGGATATAGAGAGACTGAAGGAGAGAGAGAAAAAGGGGAACATAAAACCAGATTGTGAAGACAAATTATGAAAGTTAATTACTAGAGAGGCATTAGGTATAGTAGATAGATAGATAGATAGATAGATAGATAGATAGATAGATAGATAGATAGATAGATAGATAGATAGATAGATAGATAGATAGATAGATAGATAGATAGATAGATAGATAGATAGATAGATAGATATGAGATAGATAGATAGATAGATAGATAGATAGATAGATAGATAGATAGATAGATAGATAGATAGATAGATAGATAGATAGATGATAGATAGATAGATAGATAGATAGATAGATAGATAGATAGATAGATAGATAGATAGATAGATAGATAGATAGATATGAGATAGATAGATAGATAGATAGATAGATAGATAGATAGATAGATAGATAGATAGATAGATAGATAGATAGATAGATAGATATGAGATAGATATGAGATAGATAGATAGATAGATAGATAGATAGATAGATAGATAGATAGATAGATAGATAGATAGATAGATAGATAGATAGATATGAGATAGATAGATAGATAGATAGATAGATAGATAGATAGATAGATAGATAGATAGATAGATAGATAGATAGATAGATAGATAGATAGATAGATTTCCATATGTAGCCATTTTATATTACATAGAGAGGCCTGGCCATTGTCACAGACCCTCCTCTTTTATTACCATTATCTGTAAAAGGTCTGTCTTTTTAATGAGAATACAGGATCTATATACTTGCTATTATCATTGCATCATCTATATTCATATGGTCTTCAGGGTTTGCAACCAGTTATATTATATGAATAATTAAAACACAATTTCAACTAACATGTTTTTTAAATCAGATCCTTATCCCTCCACCTGAACCTTGACATCAAAAGGAGACAGTCCATTAAAAGGAAACCACACCGGCTGTACTGCTCATGAGTGCCCCATACTTATACAATGACTGACACCAGTGACTTATACAGTGACTGACACCAGTGACTTATATAGTGACTGACACCAGTGACTTATACAGTGACTGACACTGATCTTTGTAGGAACCAGACTGGACCATTGTCACAACTCCCCCTTGTTTACTAGTAACGCTTAAAGGGAATGTGTAACTAGAATAGTTAAACAGTTAGTGCATAAGTGATTAAACATTGTTCTAATTTTTTTAATTTTTTCACGAGTCAGGAAATATTATAAATTAGATTCTAATTTATAATATTTCCCAGTGCTGGTCACTAGATGGAGCAATTCCCAAAATTGCAGCATTGGCATGTGGTAAAGCAACCACATTGCTTTATGCTGCAAAATTTGAGAAAACTCACTCACTCTAGTGTCCTCACAGAATCCCCCCTCCTTTATCCTGGCTAGTGCCGGGAGAAAGGAGGGGATTGAACGGTCAAACCTCCTACACTGTGTGTCGCCATTTTTTGAGCTAACACACAGTGTAGTAGGTTTACATACAGTAGTAAACACACAGTAAAACACGTACATACACAGACCTAACTTACCTGCTCCTGCCGCCGCCGCTCCCTCCGATCCGTCCGCTCCGTCTGCTCCAAGTGCACAAGTCCGGAAGCCGCGACCGGAAGTAGTAATCTTACTGTCCGGCCGCGGCTTCCGGTCCACAAGAAAATGGCGCCGGACGTCGCTCGGCCGAAGACCTTCAATTTGGACTGTGTGGGAGCGGCGCATGCGCCGTTCCCACACAGACGGCGTACAGCATAGTGGATGGAACGGGCGCCGTTCGCATTGTCTATGGGGCTATATGTGCCGTATTCCATGTCTGTATCTGTCGTTAATCGACACATACAGAGATGGAAAAAAAAAATGGCAGCCCCCATAGACAAGAAAAAGTAAGAAAGAAGTAAAAAGTAAAACACAAACACACAAATAAATAAAACATTTTTAAATAAAACACTAAAAGCAAATTGATATATAAAAAAAAATAATTTCATGACACTGGTCCTTTAATGCCTCATAATCCTTTCCCACAGTCACAACTACTTTTAAGGACAGTGTGACTTTCTACCAAGTCTAGGAAATGGAATGGCTGTTAAATGACAGCCTCTCCAATGTCAACTGCTGCCACCAATCTCTGATAAAAAGTAAAAAAAGATCAATTCAGTATAATGGCGCCTCATGTTAGCAGTCTGTCGTAGGCTGATCCCATGATGGTCAACGCTTCAAAGACCAAAGCAGCAGAGCAGTGAGGGTATGACAGATACGCCAGGGTTAATTGAACTGTCTACGGCACTACACCAATCCAGAGTCACTGGTACATTCTGAGAAGTGAACTAATCCGGTCTGTCCTATACATAGATAAACGTTAATTTATAAGGAAAAATCCTGGTGGGTGTCACCTTACAAATCATTACTTTCCTAGACTCCTATAGCTTTGCACGAGGTAGCATTAAAGAGGTTGTTCCATTAGGATATGCCCTGTCCATATGCCGTGTCTCCTATAGATATGCACGAGGTAGCATTAAAGAGGTTGTTCCATTAGGATATGCCCTGTCCATATGCCGTGTCTCCTATAGATATGCACTAGGTAGCATTAAAGAGGTTGTTCCATTAGGACATGCCCTGTCCATATGCCATGACTCCTATAGATATGCATTAGGTAGCATTAAAGAGGTTGTTCCATTAGGACATGCCCTGTCCATATGCCATGTCTCCTATAGATATGCACTAGGTAGCATTAAAGAGGTTGTTCCATTAGGATATGCCCTGTCCATATGCCGTGTCTCCTATAGATATGCATTAGGTAGCATTAAAGAGGTTGTTCCATTAGGACATGTCCTGTCCATATGCCATGACTCCTATAGATATGCACGAGGTAGAATTAAAGGGATTGTTCCATTAGGACATGCCCTGTCCATATGCCATGATTCCTATAGATATGCACTAGGTAGCATTAAAGAGGTTGTTCCATTAGGACATGCCCTGTCCATATGCCATGACTCCTATAGATATGCACTAGGTAGCATTGAAGGGGTTGTTCCATTAGGACATGCCCTGTCCATATGCCATGTCTCCTATAGATATGCACGAGGTAGAATTAAAGGGATTGTTCCATTAGGATATGCCCTGTCCATATGCCATGCTTAGACATATGGACATTAACGAAGAGTCCCCCTTTATTAACCATTGGAGATCCAGTGCTCCTGCTCTGAAGGACTCAATATTACATGGTCACCCACTCTCTAAACTACAATGCCACATTGCTGGATAAACGTGAAGCCTCCTGCAGTTTACCCTGCCTATAATAGCTGGGATTTCTGCTGTCGACCCCGAGGCGATTCCCAGTAAGTCCTCATGTGTATAAGGGGATGTCCAAATGAGAAAACCCCTTTAATTTGTGTGCATTATGCCCTGTGGGCAAGCAAATAAAACAAAGCGAGGACGAAATGACTGGTAGTATTTTAGGATTCATATGAATGCAATGGGAAAAGTACGTTCTGGGTGTTACCTGTGCAGAATAAAATATTTCAATCAGTGAATCAAGCCGATCTATTCTATATTATTGTGTTGTGTTCTGCTAAAGGCTCACAGTGTGCGGCATCGCCCTCCATCCTACATTTTGCACAATGGTTTCCCTCGCTCTTATCTTTTGCAATCCTATAATACATAATATATATTAGAGAGGTTTTCCGGACTTTGAGAACTAACAGATTAGGCAAATATGACTTCATTTGTGTCGGGTAACGTTACCTGTGAGCAATCATTAAACTGGAGACACAATTGACAATTTGGGAAGTTTTTGCATTGCCTGTTGGCAATAAAGAGATGAAGCAGAGAAAATGACTTCTTCGGGTTTTAATTTAGCTTGTTAATTAACATGATCCCTTCATGTGAACTCGCTGCTCGAAACTGGAACATGTTGGAGAAGGCTGAGGATGTTTTACAAGGCTGCGCGGGGGCCCCTAACCCAGCTCCATGGTATTATGAGTCATGTCATGTGTTGATTTGTTCAATCAATTATTATAGGCAGCTCAGAGCTCCAGGCAATCTTATAGTGTAGCATTAAATTGTAAGGCATACTATATTAATAATTACTGAGCTTCCCTTCCTGCCAATGCACATGGGTATATTTGTCAAGCTGGAAGCAGAGACATAAATGCTAAGTTGATACAATTTGCTTTTGTTTTGTGCTGCTCACATGATATATTAGTAACCGGCTTCAATTACATGAGCCGAATGTTCCAGGCAAGAGATTTGCCCCTGATAAGTGTATGTAATACATGTTGTCTTGATGGGTGGAGGTGTGTGATGGTGTGAGCTTTCAAGATGTGTGCAATCTGTTAGGAAGACCCAATCTACTCTACTGTGATAACTTGTAAAGATTCGCACATAATCGAGGGATATGGTGTTAGCATGTAGCACACAATCACATGTTGGGTTTCTGGTTTTCAGTCAACGTAACTCATGTGGTACATGAGAGTTCTGAAAAATATAATAATAACTACATAGTCGAGTCCCATTATTATGAGCACCAGCTAAAATCCAGAGTAACCAGCGTGTGCAGCACGGACAGCAGTTAGACGGGCTGGGAGTAATCAATATGGTGCTGGTCAGTGGTCTCAGGTATCTGGCGCCGTGCTGACTGCAGAACATCCCACATTTGCTGGAAGGTGTGTGGGGGAGGAGCCATAGAGCCAAAAAGACGATCGAGTTCCCACAGATGCTCAATTGGGTTCAGGTCTGGTGAATTAGGGGGCCAGGGAAGTACTTGGAGGTCTTGGTCGGGCTCTTCCTGTCGGACATTTCTAGCCGTGTGACATGTCACATTGTCTCGCTGGAAGATTCCATCTGCCCCAGGGGAGACAATGAGCATGTAGGGGGGACGTGATCTGCAACGATGGATTTATACCCAAATCGCTTCAGAGCCATCCACATGGACGAGTTGCCCAGAGAACTTCCCCAGATCATAACGCTGCCGCCACCGGCTCGTGTTTTCCCAGCAATGGTTGCCGGGTGTTTGTTCTCTGATGTTTCTCGCCTGACGCGCCAACGTCCATCCAATGGAGCAGAAAACGTGACTCATCTGAGAATTCAACTTGTGCCAATCATTGGTGGTCCAAATCCGATACTGCTGTGCAAATTGAAGCCTTTTTTTCCGATGCACTTTTGTTACATAGGAGCAGTGACCATCCATCTGCCTCAGAACCCCATACGCAGTCGGGTTCACTGACCTGTTGTTTTACACACACGTCTGGTCGCCCCCTGGATGATTTTCACGGTGAGCTGCTCCATTTAACGTGTTATTTGGCCCTCGCGCACCTTCGTAGCCAACGTTCAACTCTCACATCAATGGCGCGTGGTGCTCCGCAGTTTCTACATCAGTTATTCCCAATGCTGCCATTTGTCCACTCACGATACACTGTCAACACAGCAGCACCCGAAGAGTTCACAAACTGCGCTGTGTGAGAAATACCGCCAACCGTGGCCCAAAAGCCAATAATCAGCCCTTATAGCAACTCTGATAAATCGCCTCCTTTACCCATGACAACAACGAGTGACGTGATCAGACTATCGCACCCCTTATATACCCACTTAAACCCACCACATATCACTTCCTGCATGGGCTACGCGCTGCCGACAACGAACGTAGGAGGCGCTCATAATAATAGGAATCCAGTGTGTATATTAGCAGTCTATAATAGTAATAATAACAGTCTATAATAGTAATAATAATAATAGTATTAGCACCTTTTCTACTTTGCCAGTTCATCCATTGGGTGGACTAGTTGGCAAAAATGAATTTATCAGTGTAGGTAATATACTCAGTGTCTTATGAGCCATTAATCCAACCAATATATTACTTCTCCATTCAATTTAAGACCAGGAAAGCATCTTAAAAAAAAAGTCATAAAGGTTTTCAGAATAGTCCACCGTACTTCTCAGTTGCCATAAAAATGACTGTTGGATTGAGAAGCGGACAATAACGTCCACAATGACCAATGATGACAAAGTGGCTCTTATGATGTTGGTTATGATGATTACAAGAATGATGATGGGGATGATCATGATTTGGATGATAACATTGATGATGATGAGGATAATGATGACAATGATGAAGAAGTTGACCATAATATTTGGAATTATAATAATGGTTATTGTACAGCCATGACGAAACCTACAATGTAACTGTATGCAACGATTGATAGTGGGACATAGAACTGTACTTTATTGTCAAGTATGAGAATTCAGTGGACAGAAATACTCATATTGAAAAAAAATTAAAATACCATGGGATTAGCGCAACTACAACAAATCAGACAAATAATCACAGAGATTATTGAGATGCGCACTGCAGTCAGATATAAAACTTTTCTTAAACATACATGAACGCGCCATGATCACATGATAACTCCGGCATGATGGCAATAATTCAAACAGACCGTACGATGAGCGCGACTGGTCCATCAAAATTCTGTTTGCCGCACCGGCACATCTTTTCTCAACTCATGAACATCCCAACTGATTATGGACCAGAATTTTTTCACTACTCTGCACAACAGACTCCAATCCTTCATTATCGGAAACACCAACATTTAGAAGATTCTCAATTGTTGCCTGATAAAAACTCTACAGAACCCAAGAAATAAATCCGCGGCCGGGTCTTCTTCACTAGAGCGTATATCGTAACAGATCAAGTCAGATTATGAGAATTAGTGATCCCTAAGAACTTAAATTCCGTTACTAAATCCACCGGATTCTCACCCATGGTAATCTTGGAATGTTCCTGTTTCTTTTTCCTGAAATCAATAATCATCTCTTTAGTGTTTTCCACATTCAAGATTAAATAATTCTCCCTGGACCTCATCAACAGACGCTGAATCTCAGGAACCTCACCTGTAATCAGTCCAATCAGCATCATGTCAGTAGAATGGTAACGTTATGACATCTTTCACAATCCAAGGTATAAACGGAAAATAAAGTCACACCCGTACAACACCCATGCGGGACCCCCGAGGATAACGCTCTTGGTGTTGATAAATAATTACAAACACTAACTACCTCATTTCTATTAGTCGAAATACTCAACAACCAGTTCCATCATTCCGATGGCACCCCAAGTTTTCCCAGTTTAGCCACCAGTTATGGTGCCACTGTGTTGAAAGCTGACCTAAAGTCCACACACAAAACACTCACATAGTTACAGATGTAGCCAAGCTTATCTTGACTCTGATAACTTGCTGCAGCATGATAACAAAAGTCATTGAAAAAGTCAAGTTGAAGTTTCTTGCCACTGTCTATTTAATGCATTAAGAGTCAATATAAAGATGGCTACATCTGTACAACTGGCATCAACATGACTTACTATAGTCTGCATGGCTAAGGCGACAGCATCCACAGTAGATTCTATTCTGCCTATAAGCAAGTTGAAGGTGGTCATCTTTACCCTCCAGAGCATCGTTAATGTGTAAATATATAAATCGGCATTAAGCTTTTAAGATCAAAAAACTTTACTCCCTACAGATGTAGCCAAGTTTATCTTGACTCTGATAACTTGCTGCAGCGTGATGTTACACAAAAAAGGTCATTGAAAAGTCAAGTTAAAGTTTCTTGACACTGTGTATTTAATGCATTAAAAGTCAAGATGGCTACATCTGTACAGATGTAGCCGCCTTTATCTTGACTTTTGTGGCAAGATCCTTTATCTTGACTTTTTCAATGACTTTTCAGTGGCTTTTGTTGTGTGATATCACGCTGCAGCCAGTTATCAGAGTCAAGATAAAGATGGCTACATCCGTATGTGAGGATTGGCGAAAATGTTAGTCTTTTCCCTACCCTCCTTCCTTTACCTTCCATGATCAAAGGGCAATGTGACCCTGGGAACCTATTCTCTTGCTTGCTAACAGTTGGTACCGGTAGAGACACCTGCAAAGTTTAAACCACCCATTAAGAAAAAGATGGTGCCCACAAGGGGTTGGATCCTAAATCTATGAGCCTAGTAAAGATGCATTTGCTGCTTCTATGGTGTATATATAATATATACAACACCCATGTGTTGTATCTTTAGAATAAATCCTTTGTTTGTGGTATAACTGGGAATTTCAGCATTTGGGGTGAATGTCATTGACTTTTATTTAACCAAGAGCCAAGCGAGTGTTGTATAAACAGATTATACTGTATATTGATTTATTTGTTCAGAGTAAAATCCAAAGTCGAATTTCCTCTATAAATTTTGTGACTTAGTACTTCACGTTAAGAAATGATCGGCGCCGGTCGCGACCCTGCCAAATGATGGCTTTTAGAGCATTGAACTTTTCATTGTATGTTCTAGATACAGGTCAGGAAAATATATTTACAAATAAAACTGCTGTCACAGAATGACAAAAGATACTTTACTTGTGTATCCTTCCCTGGTAAATGCAGAAAAACAAATACATTGTATTGGGTTCTATAGAATTCCTTGGTTAAAAGAGACAAGTTGATGATGATAATGATGAGAAGCATGATGATGGTGGACATTATAATGCTGAGGATAATGATGATTATTAGGATTATGATGACAACTCTGTTAATGATGACAGTGGTGGAAGGAAAAACAATAATAACGTTGATGACGAACATGACAATGATGAAGTTGACCACAATGACTATGATGATCATGATATTGGTGATGGAAGAGATGATGACAATCACGATGAAGAATAAGTTGACCACAATGATCATAGTACCAATGATGACTATTATGATAGCAAGAAGGATGATGATGATATAGAGTATAGCAATGATAATGATGACTGTGATGATGATGAATGATGATGATGATGATGATGATGATGATGATGATGATGATGATGAAAAAGAACCTGATCATAATAATAAAGATGATAATGATGATGATGATGATGATTATGGTGATGATGCAGATGAAGACAATAATGATGATGACAAAGTTGACCAGAATTCTCATACTGATAATGATGACTATTATGATGGCCTTCCTGATCATGACAAGGATGATGATGATAATGTGGGCAGCACGGGGGCTCAGTGGTTAGCAGCAATTGCCAATCCAATCAAGGACAATATCTGCATGGAGTTTGTATGTTCTCCCCGTGTTTGCGTGGCTTTCCTCTGGGTACTCCAGTTTCCTCCCAAAAAACAAAACAAAAACATACCAATAGGGAATTTAGATTATGAGCCCCAATGGGGACACCTACTAAGGACCTCTGTCCAGCGCTACAGAATATGTTGGTGCTATATAAGTAACAGAAATAATGATGGTGTCGATTATGACAATGATGACGATGTAAGTGAAGACAATAATGGTGATGACATAGTTGACCACAAGGCTCATACTGATAATGTTGACTATTAGGATGTCCCTGCTAATGATGTAGTTGATGTCAGAGTAATATAACTGACTTGACATTATCATTTAAAAACTGCAAAAGGAAATAGAATACCCAACGAGGCAAAACTGCAACTGTGACGAAACCAAAGTGCTCTTCAATGTTCAAGACAACCGTGATACCTAAAACCTCTTCACCGTGGGGTTTTTTTCCAACTGCAATTTTCAATACAGAAAAAAACTTCAACTAATCCACAGCCTGTCCTTATAACATGTTGACCAAATTATTTTAATTATTTTTCCAACTATTGTAAGGATACAAAGATGTGACCAGACATATTCATGGATTGATTGATGCAATTGTGGATTTGACCACGTTATCTTCATAGAAAAATTTGACATCTGTCACAAACACTTTGACTCATTATAATTGGAACCTATATTTTTGCTCTGTTACTCTGCTCGGAGATACTTCCACAGCCCCAACCATGGCTAGGAGCTATCAGCTAACTTACATCATACTCCATTGATAGCTCATTGTCTGATCAAGAGTAGCAACTTCACCACTTCTAGTGCAATAGCCCAGGATGATCTCAGCCTATCTCTGCTACATGTCATTTCCTTTATATTATTGAAACTATGTAAGTCCAAGCTAACCCCATTAACCAAGTCATTCCTTTATGTACTTGCACTGACTTTTTGGGATATATAGTCAGTGTTTGGGGTCTACCATTCGTTTTAATTGGCTGTTTGGGGCTTCCATGTAAAATATTGCAATACCTTACACCAAAGTAATTGGCCCTGAAAAACTAGAAACTGTACATTGGCGTTTAGTCCATTTCCACAACCATCACTTTATAATAGCCTGAATGTTTGATTATCTAGTTAAGGCTTCGTTCACATCTGCGTCGAGACTCCATTCATGGGTTCCATCAGAACTTTCCGTCAGGGTAACCCATGAATGAAGTCCAAATGGAAACCATAGGTTTCCGTTTGCATCACCATTGATTTCAATGGTGACGGATCCGGTGCAAATAGTTTCCGTTTGTCACTGTTGCGTAAGGGTTCTTTCATTTTGATGGAATGAATAGCGCAGTCGACTATGGTATTGATTTTGTCAAAATGATGGAACCCTTACACAACGGAAACAAACGAAAACCATTTTCACCGCATCCGTCACCATTGAAATCAATGGAGATGCAAACGGAATCCTATAGATTCCTTTTGTTTCAGTTTGGATTACGTTCATGGGTTCCCCTGACGGAAAGCTCCGGTGGAGCCCATGAAGGGAGCTCTGAAGTGTGAAAATCAGATTGCCCATTTTATTCCATTAGCCACATCCCTTCGGCCACGCACCTTTTCTCCTACATTCTCTGCATCCATTTCTCCCTTTCTTCTACTTTTTCCTAATTGATTCGCTGGTTGACAACCTTTCCCTCCCCCATACATCTTTGCCCTGATCTCCGGCTACCTCCTCAAACATAATTTCCCATCCACAGCGTGTCCTCTCTATACATCTCTGCTCTAATGTCCTTCTACCTCCTCATACATAATCTCTGGTCCGCTACCCTTCCTCTCCTCATACATCTCTACCGTAATATTCAGCTTTGTCCCCACACACATATTCTCCAGTCCGCAACCTGTCCCCTCCAAACATCTCTGTCCTTGTCTTCCTACACCTCCCCACATGTAATCTCCAGATCACAATCTTTCTTCCCCAACCACGTATCTCTGTCCTGATCTCCTGCTATCTCATTGCATGTAATCTCCGGGCCACAACCTGTCCTATCTCCCATATATCTTTGCCCTATTCTCCCTTTACCTCCCCTCAAGTATTCTCCAGTCCATTACATGTCCCCCCAAACATCTCTGCCCTTATCTTCCTACACCTCCTCTAATCAATAGTCCTTCTTCTCCAACCATGCATCTCTCAACTACTTTCCTGCTATCTCCCCACACATATTCTCTGGTCCACAACCTGTCCACTTCCCCATATATCTCTGTCCAATCTCCCTCTACCTCCCCACATGTATTCTCCAGTCCACAACCTGTCCCCTCCAAACATCTCTGCCCTTATCTTCCATACCTACCGACACGTAGTCCCTAGTCAACAGTCCTTCATCTCCAACCATGCATCTCCCAACTACTTTCCTGCTATCTCCACACACATATTCTCTGATCCACAACCTGTCCTCTTTCCCATACAATCTCTGCCTCAATCTTCCTCTACCTCCCCACATGTATTATCCAGTCCATTACCTGTCCCCTCTAAACATCTCTGCCCTTATCTTCCTACACCTCTTCTAGTCAACAGTCCTTCTTCTCCAGCCATGCATCTCTCAACTACTTTCCTGCTATCTCCCCACACATATTCTCTGGTCCACAACCTGTCCTCTTCCCCATACATCTCTGCCCCAATCTCCCTCTACCTCCCCACATGTATTCTCCAGTCCACAACCTGTTCCTTCCAAACATCTCTTCCCTATTCTCCTGATATCTCCCCACATGTACTCACTGGTCCTTACAGGACCATCCCTGCTCTCCTCTTGTCTGCTACTTCCATCATCGTCTCTAAGATGTCTCCCATACCTACCCCAACCCATAAGATTCTCTCCCACCATGCAAGCTTTCAAAAGCACCCTGAAAACCTCCTTCTTCAGAAAACCCTACACCCTGCGCTAACCTTGTCTCCACTACACAACTGTATAAGCAGCTCCTACCCTCGCCTTCTGTCTTCTTCTCTTGTAGATTGTGAGCCCTTGTGGGCAGGGATCCCTCACCCCCTTTACCAGTCTATTCACTCAGTAATCTTATGTTTATTGTATTTGCTTATTTGTATTGTCTCATGTTTTGTATAAGCAGCCATCTGTATCACACCTACAGCACCGTAGAAGGAAATGAAGATATAAATAATAAATAATCGTATATTGATGGGGGGGGGGGGCAGATTTATGGGGGGGGGGGGCAGATTTTGCATTTGAGTCCAGGTTGAACACACCTTGAATGGTGCATAGTGATAATGACATATCACATATGAAATACAGTAATAGCATATATTTATACATTAAGTGTTAGCAATAAATCATGGTACTTTGCTAAATCACAGAAAGCCATTACAATTTTTCCAGCCTACGTAGTATCATCTAGGCTGGCGGCAAATAGATGATATTTTTCAGACATTGAGTCTGGTTCCTAGGGAAATAGGAAAATGTTACCCAGCATAGATGAAAGCGTTGTCAAATCACTGTAATTATGTTGCAGTGTGTCTGCTCCTAACCCCTAATACAGCACCTTTGTTTTCATAGCAGATAATAGTTAATTATTGTTACAGTAATTTCATCGGCACTGACTCATATTCAGAAAAGTGTCATTGGCCCAGACTGATTTTCCTCTAAACGCACGCACATCTGTCTGATCTGTGACTCGAGTTATAATGAATTTCTTTATAACACACAAGTGACATTAGTAAAACAAAACAGGAATTAGATTGTCACGTGGATTGTTGTCGGTTTATGTCTCAGCTCCCGGGGTCATCACTTCACAACCAAACTCTTAATTATAAAGCAATAAAGTTCCGCACTCCATGTCTAGGAAAAAATCCTTAACACCAATTTGACCATCTTCTGGGAGCTTGTGGTTTAGCATTAATGACTTGCCATGACCTTTTTTTGCATTGTTTAAGAGCTGAATGTATGTGGGAATTCTTAAATGGACACTGACTTTTCAATCTAATAGTAGACCTGATATAGTTCAACTTTGTAATTTACTCCTAGTTGTTTTATCCATGCAAATTCTATGTGAAGTTCCTGCCACTAGGTGTCTCCCTTCCTGTAACAAAACCTCTCACTACTTATAGAGCAGAGGACACGGACTGCAGAAAATGGGCGTGTGTCTCTTTACTGTCTCACAATACAAGTTTATAGAGAGGGGAGAGGGGGTGGAAGAGGGAGCAAAGAAAGGCCACACTGCCCATTAAAGTCTATGGAGAGGGAGCAGGAAGAGGGAGCAGAGAAAGGCACAGGCACACTGCCCATAAAAGTGTATGGAGAGGGGAGGGGGAGCAGGAAGAGGGAGAAGAGAGAGAAAGGTAGAGCCACACTGACCATAAACATCTATGGAGAGGGGAGGGGGAGCAGGAAGAGGTAGCAGAGAGAGACAGACAGAAACACACTGTGCTGCTGGGGAACCCTGCTTAATGGGGTTGCCATAGAGGTGCTTGAGGCCTATACTGTACCTCCTGTATGCCTCTGATATCATGCAGAGGGGTTTTCATTGTGTTTGAATCCGTATTAATCAGATGCCATTTATACGAAAGTATATGGTAGCATTGCTTCTAGGAGAGAATATCTCTGTACATGTGGCACCTGTCAGAGCCTGTATGGTAGCACACAAAGACTGTTCGACTCGGTACTACAGAGCCACACAGCCTCTGTACAGGTTCTGAGCCCTACCTCTCGGCCTGTGACACCCTAAAAGATCAACGCACTATTCTACTGAAACACTCTGTGCTGCTGGTTGACCCTGCTCCTGTGACTATGTAACCCTCAGTCTGTGACCTCGCACAAGATCTTCCCACCCCTTTCCTGAAACACTCTGTGCTGCTGGGGGACCGCGCCCCTTTCACTATGTATCCCTTAGTGTATAACCTCGCACCAGATCAGCTAACTCCTTTCCTGAGAAACCTAAAGAGAAAGAGGTCAAGTACATTCAAAATAATGTGTAATAGAAAAACTTTCTTTATTAACAGATAGAAAGACAAACAGTTAAAAATGAGTCATACAGTGTAAAAGGGTGTCAGCCCACACGGAATACATGAAAAGATACTGATGATGGTATTAAATAACAAAGACCCAGGGTTAAATGTTAATTCGGTGAACAGCTCAGTACATGTAGCATAGGTGTAAGGGAATAAATCAAGTGATTCTAGTGTCTATAGCACCATTATCACCCCCGGACGAAGGCATCTGCCGAAACGCGCGTCGGGTTTGGCGTCTCCCCCATGCGGCTACATGAATCCGGGTACGTGCCATTTTTCATTTACCTAATACATATGGCCATTTAGATCCAGGTTGTACTGCTCCTCAATCAGTCTCAGCTATACTGCTACATGACACTAACCTATATTCATTGATTACAATTACCAATACCAGCTAATGGTGCTATAGACACTAGAATCACTTGATTTATTCCCTTACACCTATGCTACATGTACTGAGCTGTTCACCGAATTAACATTTAACCCTGGGTCTTTGTTATTTAATACCATCATCAGTATCTTTTCATGTATTCCGTGTGGGCTGACGCCCTTTTACACTGTATGACTCATTTTTAACTGTTTGTCTTTCTATCTGTTAATAAAGAAAGTTTTTCTATTACACATTATTTTGAATGTACTTGACCTCTTTCTCTTTAGGTTTCTCAGTATATATTCATGGTCAGAGTACCAGGTCATGTTGGGTTTACATGTATGTTCCTCCTACTTCATAATCTTGGTTATTTATGTCACTTTGACTGTTACCGGTACTTACCAAGATATATATCTATAGTATCTTTTTTTGATGGGGAGTGCATACGTTTGCTGCATGTGTACAATTTGGTTTTCTAACTCCTTTCCTGAAACACTCTGTGCTGCTGGAGGACGCTGCTCTTTCCATCATTACCATAAAATGAAGACATCAAATATATTTTTTCTAAATATAACTTTATAGAGCAGCTTATTTCTCTCATTATGGAGGTCTTCATGGTCTGCATGCCCTTGCCTGTTGCTGACCTTTAAGATCGAGCCGGCACATTTTGTGGTAATGTATATGTAAACTAGCCGTCCTCTAACGTCACATCCGCAGAGTCTTTTTTACATATTGGTATACTAAAAAATAAAGGAGAAAAAAAAGGGAGAAAATCCTTAAAGGGCCGGTAAGTTTTCATATTTGACACAAAGTGACACTAAATGGCCTGAGTAGAAGAGTAGACATACCGTGGTACATGTGTTGGGTTAATATTATGAGATTTCCAGTGCTCACTCTACACAGCATGAAGACAGCTGCCGGGATGCCGTCATTTAGACAGTATGATGCATGTCACATTTCAGGCTCAGTTCAGTCCTCAAGGGCGACGCTTCTGACTGCGTCTCTTAATGTGTTTCATCAGAATACAATAAACCAATTATCATTGCAGAACATATCATTAGCAATGTGTTCCAGTCCTGCATAACTTAACCACAGCATGGCTCTATCTATTAACCTGACAACCAAGACTGAAATAGGGAACTTTACTTCCCAAAAAAAAAAAAATACTATGAGGTGAAAGGGAGTGGTGTGTCTGATTCGGTAATCTGGGTCACATTACAAGTCGCATAAAGATGGTGGCTCTATTGACAACCTATTGTCCATAGGGTTCATGAACATAATGTCATGTTTATGTATCTGATGCTGATATGGAGCCATTGGGTGGGTTCCCCATTCCCCTTCAATATGAGCAGTTCGACCCTGCAGGGGGTTCCCTCTATAAAAAGGCACTTCAACAATACAAAACAAGTGGAGGGATCCAGTCTCCCATGTATCTAAGCCTTGCAGGTAACCTTCAAACAATAGATTTAGAGGGCAAATATACTCCATGCTCTCCTGTTTTGGAGGGTGGGGGTCGGGTCAGATGGCAAAAACTATCCCAAGACAAATTGCAGCTTTGCTTTGGACCCTTCTTCTCTATTAATGCCACTAAGAGCAAGAACTTTATTGACTACTATGGTTTCTTGCCTTTTACATATTCTATTAATAAAAGCCATTTGTGATGTAAATGGGAAGAAAAGAAAGAATAAAACCAACAAACAGGTTATATTTTCCCCGAAAACTGTATACTTTATTGGTGAGTTTTCCTTATATATTCCATTCCACATGTCCAGTATACCCTTGATTGGTTAAAAAAAAAAAACAGCTTTTGAGTTGGAGTGTCTTGAGATGGTCTGGTAAGAGATGTAAGAGTTGGTGCCAGTTTCAAGGTAAGGGTTAGGGTTGGGGTTGGCTTTCCAAATGGAATTTTTTTGAATACGATCCTACTACTCCTACTGCTGAGTGTTATACTTATATTTATGTAGTGCTCAAAAGCGTTATACATAGTGTGTGCATGACAGGATAGGGAAGTCATTGGACATCACATTAAAAGAAGATAACAACAAAGGTCACCCATTTTATATATAGTCCATGAATATGCAAAGTTTCCTGGAAACCAAGAGCTACATGATAAATCTAACATCTAAGAAGTGGTCATTCCTATGTAACAAAAAACAAGCAGGGATAGTGAACCAAGGAAAATTCCAGTAAAAGTCAATTTCTTTTGACCAACTATCCTCATAGGGTGCGCCCAACGTAAGGAAGACCATGGTGATGCTATGAGACTCTTGGAGAGAGGTGGACCAACCTTGGTTGACTCCATTCCCTTTTCTACTGGGTGGCAAGAACCCGTTCAGGACTCATTCTGCATTGGGCCACGGAAAGGGGAAAGAGGAGGAAACAAACTCTAGACCATAGAGGTCCCCAGGAGGGTGTTTTTTCTTTTGCACCATAGATGGGACCACAAGTTCAGGGTTTGTCACCCCCCCCCCCTCCTCTGCACAGGAGTCTACGTCTTCATAGGGTCTACATCAGTGGTCTCCAACCTGTGACTCTCCGGCGGTTACAAGACTACAACTCCCAGCCCACAAGTCCCACCTGTCTTCTCTTCTGCAAGTGAAGTCTCTCCGGTCCTGGGATGGTGGTGGGTAGGGTGTATGGTTTGATATTTGCTATGAGACAGGTTTTTTTCCATGTTCTTTCCTTGACAACATTAATAACTGTATTATCCAGCTGTTCCTATAACGACATCATTTATAATGCATTTTTTTTTTACCCAGCATGCATATCACCTATAACAATCTCCTTTCTATAGATAACTTATGAGGTGCATAGAATTCTTCCCGGCTTCCTCCTCAGACTCACACTTTGCCCAATGCCATCTCAGTATCATCTCATATTCTGTTTTAGATGCCAAAATAACTGATGTATTCATTTATTCCGACCCTGGGGTTAGAAATTAAAGCAGCTGTCACAGGAGACATAAACTGCGGAGCAGGGGAATGTACCGAATGTGTTTACAAAATTCCAAAATTTATGATTTGTGTTTACTGCTGTCCTTCTGCTACTTTCTGTAGAAACAAAATAATTCTTAAGAAAGCAATTTGCTGTTGTTCTTTTGTTTTGTTTTTACCCAATATTATATGTATATTATATTATTGATTGTCTAAGAGACGTGAGAATATAATTTTAACAACTGAAATGACAATTGTAGTAGTAGATTCCAGAGTATTATCGATTTCCGGTGGCAATATCATCCAGGGAACCTATAGAACATATGAGAACCATCAGATCTTGCTGAAATGACCCTCTACCCCATGCTATGCGGACTCTTTGTTAACCCCTTCCCGCTGCAGCCATTTTTCCTCCCCACCTTCCAAAAGTGATACCTTTTTTATTTTTGCGTCAATATAATCCTATGAGGGCTTGATTTTTGCGGGACGAATTGTAGTTTTTTGTAGCACCATTTATTGTGCCGTATAATGTACTAGGAAACGGGAAAAAAATTATTTGTGGCGTAGAAAACGAAAAAAACAGCGATTCCTCCATTGTTTTTTTGGGCTTCGTTTTATGGAATTCACTGTGCAATTGAAACAACATGTTAACTTTATTCTGTGGGTCAATACGATGACGGCGATACCAAATATATATAGTTTTTTTCTATATTTTTCTACTTTTACAAGTAAAAACCTAAGTGTAAAAAATAAAATGCATTTTGTGGCCCCAAATTCCGAGAGCCGTAACGTTTTTATTTTTCCGTCGATTAAGTTGTATGGCGGCTTATTATTTGCGGGATAAACTGTCGTTTTTAATAATACCATTTTGGTGTACATGCGACATTTTGATCACCATTTATTAAATTTATTGTGGGAGATGAGGTGACCAAAAAATAGGGATTCTGGCGATTACTTTTTTTTTTACGGCGTTCACCGTGCGGGTTAAATAATGATACATTGTAATAGTTCAGACTTTTACGGACGCGGTAATAACAATTATGATTTTCTTATTTTTGTACTATGCTCTAGGGGGAAAATGGGAAAAGGGTTTTTTACATAAAAAAATAACTTTATTTGACAAATTTTTACTTTTTTTATTGGTCCCACTAGGGGACTTCAACCAGAGATCATTAGATCGCTTGCACGATATACTGCAATACTGATGTATTGCAGTACATCGTGATTCTGACAGGCCGGAGGCAGCGCTTAATAGGAGCAAAAAGATGGCGGACCTGGGGGCCTTCATTAGGCCCCCAGGCAGCCATAGCAACCATCGCCACCCCGCAATTGCATTGCAGGGGGCGCGATGATCTGTTAGAGGGGGTCGCCCCCCTCTTTCTAACGATTTAAATGCCGCGGTCGCTATTGACTGAGGAATTTAACGAGTGGGATCGCGCTTGTTACTCTGAAGTGTCGGCTGTAACAAACAGTAAGCCCGCTCCATACTTCCCCTACCCGACTTTGGCGTATGGATACATCAAATGTCGGGGAGGGGTTAAGGCACCCCTATACAGTGGGTAGCTGTTATTTGGCATTATGTACATTCGCTTCACTTATATTCTCTGTCTTTTCTTTATCGCCTACCTATTAACCCAGAAATATGGATATAGGGTAACAGCTGCAAATATAGACCTGTTCTGTAGTCTTCCATCATTTAAAAATCCCCAGGGTTCAATAATACGGGAAATCTATACAGCTCTTTATATAGCGCCTCTATAGGGCTCTCTATTACAAGTATGCTAATGGTAACACTGGACCCCTAAAAATCCCTTTCATGATGGCGATCAGGAAATGTTAGATATATTGTGGGAGATATATGAATACTGTCTTAAACACAAACAGTTTAAAGCTAGACCAAACAGGCAGAAACTGCGACATTTTTTAATAGTGGGGCACGCTGTATGAGAAAAATGTGCATTTTGTACCAGAATTCTGGCGTATTTTGCTTAGTAAATCTTTCTCATTGTATGTAAATGTTGCTCATCATGTTGCTCATCGAGTCCGGGACACCAAGAGGGCAAGCTCCTTCGACTCTTTTGAACAAGTCTGAAGGTGTCATGTGAGCCATCTTGGAGATTCTGACTTTTAAAGTAGAGCATGTTGCGACCACGGCCGCGGACTGTCGGGATTACTCACCCCATGACGGCCGCAGCCATGGATCTGTGACTGCTGGCCCGCATCTCCTCCCCAGGAGACGCCAGCGCTCACTTCCGCTCCGTTCTGCTGTTTCCCGTAGGGTGCGCGCGCACGCTCGTACCCGGCCTTAAAGGACCAGCAAGCGCACATGAAAATGAACATCAATTAATCCATGATCACCCTGGACTATAAAAAGGGCTCTGCCCTTTCACTCATTGCCAGAGCGTTGTTGTGTTTACCCGTGTTAGTCTTGTGAATGGTCCCTTAGTGTTATCCTGCTCCCAGTGTTCCCGTACCTGCTACCTGTATCATGTATCTCATGCTACCGTAGTTTCTGTACCTTGGAGAGTTGGAGTCGTGTTGTGCCATCGGTCACGCCTGCTGTGTTACACCACGCCTAGTGTCTACTGCCAAGGTCCCATCTGAGCCCAGCCGTTACTACTGTCTGAACTGCTACAGGTACCCTTGTGCTTGGACTATATAGACATTGACTTGGTACTCTGTTTGGCCAGCTGCTATCCCGCTATGGCAGTACGTACGGCCCAGTGGGTCCACCTACCCACAGATCATGACGAGCATACTATATTTAAGCCCCCATTAGCCCTTTGAGATGATCTGTTAAATTTAATTCATTATTTTAATTCAATTAGGACTTTGTATAAGGATTTTTTTTTTAGAACAAGACATTTGCAATTCCAGTATATAGGAGAGCCACAAAAGGCAAATATGTTTTGTGAATAGAACAACAAATTTATAAAAACTTTGTATTTGAGAAAGAAATGCATTGCATGACCACAGCTCCCAGTGTGACCACATCTCCGCATGTCTTGAACCTTAGAAATTGACTATTGACCTATTTCATGAAGATACAGACATCCAAGTTTATGGAAATCAGCCCTCCAAACGTCGCACTATCTGGGGTATAATGACTACATATCTCAATAGAGCCCCCACCCTAAAGTGGTCCCTCAATGGGTTCCTTCCCATCCATCCTTGAGCACCCTCCATTGCCCACTATACAGAAGACCCAATGGTCAACTTTCTGCTAAATAATTGAATTACATGATAATGGTATTTATGCAAATCAATCCCCTAAACGTATATCACCTGGAAGTCTACATGTACCGTACACTATTATTTGTATTTCCTTTTATATTCCTAGGTATCTCTAAAGTGAAATGTTCTGTGCTTAACATTCACTGTCAGATAGTTGAGCTCATTACATATTATTGTCATCATTTCAGTGGCATGAAGTATGATCGGTTAGTATTACTATAGAAGGAGACATGTCTGGGGAGGTAGCAGAAGGTAGGCCCGGCACGCAGAGTCTAATCTACATTAAAAAGTACTTTAGGGTGATAAAAGCTCCATTTTAATGGGGCTGCAGACGGGATTCAGGATGGCATTGAGAATGCATAATACTTCTGTCACATCATTTTTATCTGTATACACTGTAATTCTTCCAAGGAATTGTCATCATGAAATATACAATCGTTCTTTGCATTTTGCAATTTCCTACTACCAGCAATGTGGAAGCCATTGTAGTTCCCACAAAAGGTTGTCTCCGAACTTTTGCGGAGTCCTGAATGGCAAATCTGTCTAGTTATGTCATGAAACAGGAGCAGGGGATGTATAACTAGCTTTGTTTCTTGGACGCTCTATAGAGTTGGGTCACAACCAAGTGTCTAGCTATAGAAAGTGCAGTGGTAGCAGTCGTACCTTGGCCCTGGAATCTAAAGGGGCCACAAAGGCTCCCCTGCCGCATAAGGAGAAAACAGTATTATAAATGGCACGTGGCACTGTAGGTGGGGGCTCTTTTACAGACTTTGCATCGGGGTCCCGGTACTTCAAGTTACCTCTGTGGTCTCAACCTATATAAGAGCCATAATAGTGGTCATATTGACAGACCGTAGGATTTTTTGCAGTTCTGGAAACAAACAGTCTTGAATAAATATTTAAATCTTACAGAGAACACCAGGGTTAATTTCTTCCTGATTACTTTAATTTTGTTTGGCTGGCAGACAGATGAGGAGGGGTGGAACTCAGTTAAGGGGCGGGGTTTTGCATTCATGGTCTTCTTTTGCAGAAAGAGCAGTGGGGGAGGGCTCCTACTGCAGCCAGTTGCCTGACAGAAGGATAAAGAATTGTTAGAAGTAGGAGGAGGAAATAGCTGGTCTTCTAGGACACCGATTATGATTAAAAAAGAAGAGGTGATTAATGGAGGAATTGCTGTGGGGGTTTATTTGGGAGGGGGGTTTGTGTATATTTGCTATGTTTAGTATTTCTTCAACACTCAATTTTTAAAATGTGACCTTAGACATTTGCTTTCCGTTAATATGAATGGATGCAAGTTTCAAAAGAGCCGGTATCATGGAAGAGCAAATTAAACCAACACACACGCACACGCACGCACGCACGCACGCACCTTGTTCATAGGCAAACACACAACTTGACACTGAAACTTCTAATATCTCCACAAACTTGTTTATTCCATAATAATTATACATGAATAATCTGCGGTACAACAGGGCATCATTATTGCAATAACAATTTATAGGGAGTGAAGGAAAATAAAATTAATAATAATAATTGCAATAGTGGTAGTAATAATAAAAAATAACATTATAAAATAATATATTTTATCTTTATTTATTATTAATAATAACAAATATGTATATTACCAGAAGTAATTATCAACCTAAATATATATATTTAATATTGCAAATAAATAAATAAAATAATAATAATAATAATAATAATAATAAAGAAGATAAAGAAGAGTCGTGCTAGTCTTTAGTCTGTGTCTTTGCTATTACGACATCTTTATGACTTTTTTCCTCATGATGTGATGT
This sequence comes from Rhinoderma darwinii, assembly GCF_050947455.1. NCBI lineage: Eukaryota > Metazoa > Chordata > Amphibia > Anura > Rhinodermatidae > Rhinoderma > Rhinoderma darwinii. The sequence continues at coordinate 80,548,754 of NC_134698.1, read as the reverse complement.
AGCAGGCGGCAGCGGTGAGTTCAGTACATCAATGACCATCTATCTCCGAGCAAGTGCTTAATGAGTCCCTCCCTTGTATTAAACACGTTTCCATTTCCCCCTTAAAGGTGTATCCCCGTTTTATTGCAAATGAGATCAATTAATGAAGGAGGATACTGACATAAAATGCAGCCTGCATCCCGCGTGTCCAGCCTCCGTCCTTACAAAGCCATACACTGTCCATGGATATGTAATGGCTGTCACATCCATCACTTTCCCTGCCACACTGCATTTTACAGCTGCTTAGGAAATAAAGGGAAGCGATTGCTGAGAGTTCCTATCACAGGCTGTAAAATCATAGCAGAGCAGATAGCGGCCGGGACACATTAGCAATCACAGGCCCAATCTGGAGAGGTCAAGAGGTTCCCATGACTGGGCCATTGTACAATAAAGAGATCTGATAATATAAAGAATCAATACCCCACAATCAGGCTCCAGTGTTCGGGATCAATTACCTTCATTTACGCTGTAAGTTCATGCAGGACCCGGCACTATAATTATCACGGATCCGCTGCACTGGATTACTAATATATATTGACAGTCATTATTACTGTACAGCTAGATATTATATGTTGCAGATGAAGATATAAACATGTATTATAAATATAGGGCCCTCTGATCAGTTCAAACAGTATATTCTATATCATTACATTGTTGTGTATTCTTAGTTATAGCTTTAATTTAGAGTTTACTGACTATAAACTTTGCTTAATAGAAGAGCCCCTTAAAAAAAACAGATCACAAATTGTCCACCTGCTGGGATTCCCAGTGATCAGCTGTAATCTGTGAGGAAACCTGATAGTAAGTGTTCAGTTTCCCTGCAGTGACATCACAGGTGAAATAAAGTATTACACAGTGTTCATTCATATCAATGTGTTGTCTGTGTAATACAGGACAGAACAGGTCCTCCAGAGAGAGAGACGCTCTATGTAATCACTCTCCACTCTTACCAAGAGATGAGGATCCTGAACAGAAGACCCCCCCCCCTCTATTAACTCAGAGTTCCTTCATAGGCTGTAATGTCGGAGTAGGGAGATGGACAGGTGAGCCCTAATCTACCCGCCACTCAGTCCCTACCTACTTGCACGGCCCGTCCTAGGCGACGGCGTATAACTCGGCGACGGTCCCTACACTCAATATGTGCACGACAGACAAACAGACAAGGGTACACAGAGGCTAAGAGAAGTGGGCCAGTTGCCCACGGCAACACCGTGAGCAACAAGAGTAGTGAATGAGACGAGTCAAACCAGGAGAGTACGTGGTAGCAATAGCAGAACAGGAGAATAGTCAGTCAAGCAGGGTCAATATGAAGCAGAGGTCAATGGTAATAGCAGGAATAGCAGAGCCAGGAAACAAGAGAGAATCACAGGCAAAGGACAAGCAGCAAATGAAGGTATACATAGACCGAGGACGGGAGCTAGAACCGTCTGGCCAGGCTGTGATAGGTTCTCCCACTCCTCAGCCTACCAGCCTGAGTGGTAGCAGATTGAGTCACTCTATCAGACCTAGGAGCAGGTACAGGCTGATTAACCACGGGCGTCGACACAGAAGCTGTGGCTAGGAAAACCTTTACATAGGCTGTATGGAAATTACATTTCTATACTGGACAACCCTGTTAAAGATCAATTCCAGTCACCTGTGCCGACCTTACCTTGTATGGTGCCCTGTGTGGTAACTTCATTATTACATTCCCCCCTCCACATATGGTTTACGGTCATGCAGTTTGCAAATAACCAATCCATACAGTGTCTAATAGTGCCATACAATGCAGCGCCGCAATAACAGTTAAGAAATTAACACTTCCATATAGTTGCCTAAATAACAATGCTATACAGTGCCGGAAACCGCTATACACCGCAGAAATTATATACTGTACAGTGCCTACGTATCAGTGCCATACAATGTTTAAGACCCCATGCACCCAACCTAAAAAATCTTTGTAATTGCGGACCATAATACTGTCCGCAATAACGGACCCGCCCAGTCCTATTGGGCGCTGACACCTTTCCGTATCGCTACGGATAGGTGTCCGTGCCATAGAATCCTGCCGGGAATTATGGAGCATGTCCTACTTTTCATTTTTTACGGGTCATGCTTCCATGATTTGTATGGGTGCACGGCCTGGAAATCCGTCCCACGGCAGTCGGCGGCTGGCCGTGCCCACAATCACGGCCCGTGATTACGGGCACGGCCGTGTGTATGAGGCCTAAGTAAATACAGTAACACCTTACAGTGCTCAAATAATACAGCTATAGTGACCAAATAACAGCTCCATACATTATATGTAACAACTTAACAACAGTGTTACACAATGTCTAAATAATACAACTATACAATGAATCTTAAGATTCTGGTGGTCAAAAGGCAAGCGAGCTGAAGTGGCTGATGCCCCCTGTTTAACACCGCAGGTCGCACACTTCCAAGGTCAGCTCTGACTGTCTTCTCCTGTTGGTTAATGCATCATGCCCAAAGTCGTAGCTATGCTTTTCGTTACAGGGGGGCAGATTCCATTGGTGCCCTAGGCCTTTATCTAGAGTGGCTCATTCTGTTGCACCCAACACCCGGGTCACATGCTCCATTAGCTCCGTTTCTAGCTACGCCGCTGATCATGCCAAGAAGAGTAGTGAAAAGGAGAAGACAGCTGCATTAAGCACTGGAGTCCTTGTTTCGAATCCCATGTGTGTTTCCTCCAGGTTAAAGGGGTTGTCCGGGCACTTTTTTTATACTGATGTTCCACAGGATAGGTCAACAGTGTATGATCGTTGGGGTCCGACACCCGGACCCCACACCGATCAGCTTTTCTGTCTGCCTCTGGGCACCAAATGTCCATTGCAAAATACTCCGGTTACAGTATAGCGGCCATGCTGCAGCCTCTCCTTTTCAAGTGAATAGGAGCAGAGTTGCAGTACTCCAGCATGACCACTATGCAGCGTATGGAGACATCTGTTTCCAACACCAGTTTCTGCATAACATCTTTTGCCTGGAACACTGATCGGTGTGGGGACCGGTTGTCATCACCGAAAAAAATCGCAATTAAGAAAAAAAATAATAAAGTTATACATACCCAGATTTCCTTGCTTCTTCTCCAATCCGGCCTCCTGGGATGACGTTTCATCCAATGTGACCGTTGCAGCCAATTCCGAGTTGCAGTGGTCACATGACCTGCGACGTCATCCCAGGAGGCCGGACTGCGTGCAGAGAAGAGGGAGGGCAGTAATGTGGTGCGATTTTTTGAACGGCATTCCCTGCGGGTATCAGGGCGGATACGCTGCGCAGCTTGATGCAGTGTATCCACCCAGAACACACCGTGTGTGTTCCTACCCTTAGGCTGGGTTCACATGACCTATTTTCAGACGTAATGAAGGCATTTTACACCTCGAATTACGTGTGAAAAGACGGCTCCAATACGTCGGCAAACATCTGCCCATTGCTTGCAATGGGTTTGCTGATGTACTGTGCCGACGAGCTGTCATTTTACGCGTCAAACGACGACGCGTAAAAAAGACGGCTCGTCAAAAGAAGTGCAGGACACTTCTTGAGACGTAATTGGAGCCGTTTTTCATTGGCTCCATTGAAAAACAGCTCCAAATTACGTCCGTAATTGACGCCGCGAAAAACGCGAGTACGGGCAATTACATCTGAAATTCAGGAGCTGTTTTCTCCTGAAAACTGCTCCGTAATTTCAGACGTAATTGCAGTTATCGTGTGCACATACCCTTAAAGGTTTGCCAGTGGTTAACCTACATTTTAATAGTTTTAGTTCCCATAGGGGAGATTGATTAAAAGTAATGCAAATAAAAAGTGGAAGAGTTAGGCTATGTTCACACGCAAACTCAAAACCGTCTGAAAATACTGAGCTGTTTTCAAGGGAAAACATCTCCTGATTTTCAGCCATTTTTTAAACAGCTTGCGTTTTTCATGCCGTTTTTTACAGCCGTTTTTGGAGCTGTTTTTCTATAGAGTCAACGAAAAACGGCTCCAAAAACGGCTCAAGAAGTGACATGCACTTCTTTTTCGGGGAAGTTTTTCAAAACGCCCGCGTAAAAAAAAGGGCCGTTGGAACAGAACGCGTTTTTCCCATTGAAATCAATAGGCAGATGTTTGGAGGCGTTCTGCTTCCGATTTTTCTTCCGTTTTTCGGCCGTTTACAGCCCGAAAAACGGCCGAAAATAAGCCATGTGAACATACCCTTACCCATAATCTCTCATTATTTCTTAGAGGTCCTTTGCAAAATAAAAGTAGTGATTAGTTGTTCTGGGCCGCTGCTGAACTTTTCCTCTGCACTAGTATTGATAAATCTAAACTGAAATCAGCTACAAAATGAGTGAACCCCTATTTAAAGCCCCTCAATAATTCTTATTGCTTATTCCATATCCCGACCTCCTTCATTCTGCGATCAATATGACGGTGAAAGCAGAGATTTGACCCCCCTCCCCCATTCCGGATCTTTATCGCTCATGTTGATTTAAATGATGAACCGGGAATATAATTGTGCCGTGTTATCCGTGCAGCAAGTCAGTATCTGCTTCACCCTGTCAATCGATGCACAGAAATATGGACGCCTATGGTAATTTAAGTCCCCCCCCCCTCTCCCTCCACATGGATTTTCACATCTAGGATCTGCTGATTGAGCCTGAGCAAAAGAAAGCTGTTTAATGCCAGATGAGAGCAGCGGAGACACGAGCAGCCACAACCTTCTTATCTGCGGAGGGTTATTAAACATTTCGTATATGCAGAATGTTCTCCTAATGAGCCGCCTGTCAGCGCAGAACCTGCTATTGATCAGCTTCTAAATGAAGAGCAATGATCAATATGTGGGCGTTAAAAGAAAGATAAAAATATACAATAGATGTTGTCAAGGCGCAAATAGGAACAAATATTGTGTCCGCAACCAAAACCCTTTTATACTCACAAGATGTGACCCCGACAGTATTTTCCGCGCCGTCATATAATAAAATATATTGTCCGGCACTTGGTGGGTTGATGTGACTTTGGTTTTCCTTCTTTATTACAGTATTGTTCCCATGTTACCCTTTGGTTACCTGCACACAGACTCTATTCAATTTTTTGGTATTCTCCCTTTTAACCCCTTAACGACGAAGGACGGATATATCAACGGAAGGAGCACGGCTGTTATACACGGCCTGGCTCCTGCCATAACTGCCGGAATCGAAGCGCTCTCCGATTCAGGCAGTTTAACCCATTAGATGCCGCTGTCAATAGCGACCGCGTCCCCGCAAAGAAATCATGGGACGCCGTTGGGTTTCCATGGCAGCCAGGGGCCTAACAAAGATCTGCCTTCAGCAACTGCCTGTTAGGCCATGCCAGAGGCACCTCCTAATAGATTGCCTGTCAGTTTTACACTATACAAAGTATACCAAAGCATTGTATAAGCGATCTAAAGATCGCGAAGTGAAGTCCCCTGGTGGGACAAAAAAAAAAAAAGTTAAATAAAGTTTATGAAAAAAAAAAGAATTACAATAAAAATAAAACAAAACCACTTTTTCCCCCCAAAAAGTGGCTTTATTTAGTAAAAGTGTCAAAACAAATAAGGGTATGTTCACACGTAGTCAACAAAAACGTCTGAAAATCCAGAGCTGTTTTCAAGGGAAAACAGACCCTGCTTTTCAGACGTTTTTTTACCAACTCGCATTTTTCGCGGCGTTTTCACGCCGTTTTCGCAGCGTTTTTTACGTCCGTTTTTGGAGCTGTTTTCATTGGAGTCTATGAGAAAACAGCTCCAAAAACGTCCAAAGAAGTGTCCTGCACTTCTTTTTACGAGGCGTAATTTTACGCGTCGTAATTGCCGTACGACGCGTAAAATTACGCGTCGTGTGGACAATACAGCGTTATACCCATAGAAAGTAATGGGCAGATGTTTGACGACGTATTTGAGACGTATTTCCAGACGTAAAACGAGGCAAAATACGCCTCGTATACGTCTGAAATTTGGCCGTGTGAACATACCCTAAGACATACGCATATAAGGTATCGCCGCGATTGTAACGACTCTAAAAATAGAATGAACACATTAATTAAACCGCCGGATGAACGGCGTCCAAAAAAAACCTGCAAAAATCATAGCATTATTTTTTTTCTCCCATTCCCCCCATAAAAAATAAAATAAAAGTTAATCAATAAGTCCTATGTACTCCATAACATTGACGGAAAAATAAAAAAAGTTACGGCTCTTGGAATGCGCTGATGCAAAAACAAGTCGTTTTTGTCTAAAAGGGTTTTTATTGTGCAAACGTAGAAAACATGTAAAACCTACGGGATATAGGATATAAAACCTTTACATATTTGGTATCCCTGTAATCGTGCCGACCCATAGAATAAATGTAACATGTTATTTACGCTGCACAGTAAACGGCGTAAATTTATAACGTGAAAATCAATGCTGGAATAACTGCCTATTTTGAATTCTCTCCTAAAATAAAGTTAATAAAAGTTAATCGATATATTATAAGCATCTAAAAATGGTGCGATTGCAAAATACAACTCGTCCCGCAAAAAACGTGCCCTTATACGGCTATGTCGACGGAATAAAAAAAAAAAAGTTACGACTGTTGGATTAGCGACCGTGAGAAAACAAAAAAGGTGGGACCCCCATCTATCATAAATGTCCCTCATGGGAAAACCCCTTTAAGGCTCAATGCACACGACGCGTATTACGTGCGGTTTTGCTGCTGGTATTTGCGTGCGGTACGTCCGCAGCGTAATACAGTACCAGCAAAGTAAAAGAGATTTCAGGAAATCTCATGTACACGCTGCATTTTTTTCGGCACATAAATTGACCTGCGGAGCGAATTTTTATATTCGCAACACGTCAATGTATCTTGCGTTTCCGCTTGCGAATTGTATCTGCCTGGTTCTAAGGAAAAACGTGCCAAAACCTGCAGCATGAAAACGCAGCAAAACGTAAAAAACGTATAGTTATCATTTTCTCTGGCCGTTTTGTCTTCATCTCATTTATCTCTCACTCTTTTTGCTCCCCTCAATGTCATTTTAGGCTGTCACAGGCTCTGAGTATAAGGGAATGTACACAAGCTGTGTTTTCAGGCGTATTTCGGGGCGTAAACGCCTCAAAATACGTCTGATTAAATGGTAGCAAAACGCCTACAAACTTCTGCCTGTTGAATTCAATGGGAAAAACGGCATTACGTTCAAACAGAGCGTTATTTTACGCCACCGTTTTAAAAATTGGCGCGTAAAGAAATGCACCGTAAAAAGAAGGAGCATGTCACTTTGTGAGCCTTTTTGGAGAAGTTTTTCAATGTGTCAATAGAAAAACAGCTCCAAAAACGTCTAGAAAAAACCCCTAAAAAATTTTTTTTTCAAATTTACAAATGGCTGAAAATCAGAGGCGGTTTGCTCTGAAAACTGCTTTGTAATTTTCAGCCGTTTTTGGGTTTGCGTGTGAACACGGTCTTATACTACTAGACATGTCCCAGTACTGTGTGCAGGTACACATAGGCAGTGGTGGATTAAGTAGACCATGGGCCCTGGGCTGTTACCCAAACTTGGGCCCCCCTTCCTCACCGCCGCCCTGCCGCGCCGTAACAATTTTTAACACTACCTTTTTGGGCAAGCATTAACAGTGTTACGATTTCCCTTGTCACAGGGCTGTGTCCCTACATACTGACAGTATCACACTGTGCAGGGACACATCCTCCTGACAAGGGGAATTGTCTATCAGTCCTGGACTGCAGAAGACTTTTTGTGAAATTCAAGGATTTCCTATAATAAACATGTCAGGAGAGGTGACAGATTCTCTATAAATCTAGTGACTCACAGGTGACGACGTCTCAGATGCTAGTACTTTTTTTCCTCTTTTCTTCTCCATCCGGTCCAGCGCTCATGACGATTTCTCCCGGCCATGACTCATTTCTGCAGAATTTGCCACTCAGACGTCTCCTCACTTTTCCAACATTTCCACACATATAAACGAAAATAAAGTTATCATGGTGCCACATACTGTGCCCCTAAATACAATAGCACCAAACACTGCGCGCCTGAATATAATAATACCACACACTGTAAAACACCACATACGCACAGCCCCCTGTACATAGTGCCAGATGTAGATATTACACACCCCCATAGATATCGCCATACACAGCCCCCTCTATATATCACACATCCCCCCCGTAGAGAGCGTTACACACAGCCCCCTATAGATAGTGCCATACAGCCCCCCTGTAGAGAGCGCCACACAGCCTTCCCCCTCTTGTAAATAGCACCAAAAAGACCCCCCTATAAAGAGCGCCACACACATATCACTGTGGATAGCACTACACAGCCCCCCCTTGTATATAGTGCCACACAGCGATCCCCCTTTGTATATAGTGCCACACAGTGCTCCCCCTTGTATATAGTGCCCCACAGCGCTCCCCCTTGTATATAGTGCCACACAGCGCTCCCCCTTCTATATAGTGCCTCACAGCGCTCCCCCTTGTATATAGTGCCTCACAGCGCTCCCCCTTCTATATAGTGCCTCACAGCGCTCCCCCTTTGTATATAGTGGCACACAGCGCTCCCCCTTGTATATAGTGCCACACAGCGCTCCCCCTTGTATATAGTGCCCCACAGCGCTCCCCCTTGTATATAGTGCCACACAGCGCTCCCCCTTCTATATAGTGCCTCACAGCGCTCCCCCTTGTATATAGTGCCTCACAGCGCTCCCCCTTGTATATAGTGCCACAAGGTTATGTACACATTTAAAAACTGTATATTATAATTATATATATAAATATATATATATATATATATATATATATATATATATATATATATATATATATATACTATTATGTGTGTGTATCAGTGTGATTGATTGATTTTATTAAAAAATATTTTTACTTTTTGAGATACAGCTGACAGGATCAGTGACACGCAGGATCCACCTCAAATCTATCACATCTAAGATTATAATTTAGCGCAGGGCCCGTTTCACTGATCCCGTCAGTCCTGCTGACCTGACGGATACAGGATACAAAGCAGCTGTATCTCAAAAAGTGAAAATATTTTTTAATAAAACGTAATTACAAAGTTGCACCAAACACACATTTTTATTAAAAAAAAAATAAAAACAACGTGATTTTTGCGAAGTTTTTTCCGTAGACAATGCAGGTTTGGTTTTTTATCGTTTTTATACACAACTTTTTTGCTATTTTAGAATTTTTATTCATAAAGTTTGAAAATAATAGTAAAAAAATAAGTTTTTTTACGTAATTTTTTTGGGTAATAACATAGTTTTACCCTAAAATAGACCTTTTATTTGTAATCGTCATTCTCTACCGTAAATTTTAATATATTACATGTCTATATTAGGGTAATTGGGTCAGCGCTAGCGTTACAACAATGATTGGCAGGGGGAAAGTTTTTTTTGGGGTGGGTATTTTATGTGTATTTATTATTACATTTTTTTTTTGCACTTCACTTTACTATTTTTTTATTACTATGGTCTGTCCCTCAAAGGTCAAAGAAGACCTTTGGGGAACTTTATATATTTTTTTTCTTTCTTTTACACCATGTTTTTCCACTGTAACTGGAGCTGCACAGCAGGGAAATCAGCCCTCTCATAGTGACGATTGTCACTAATAGGGCTGTGCTGGGTCTAGTAAGACCCAGCAACAGTCTGCCACTAACGGCACCTGGCGATCATGTGACCAGTCACATGATCACCGGGAGGAATAGAGACAGCGCCGCTGCTGCTGCCTCTATTCCTTTACACAGCGTTCATTGAGCGCTGTGTAAAAGAGATCAGAGAAGACAGAAGCAGCGAAAGACGCTACTATCCTCTCCTCAGGGTCCCCGGCAGTCACTGACAGCCGGAGACCCGAAATTCAGCTGCCCAATCGCGCGGGCAGCAAATTAAAACCCGAGCCGTAGAAAGTCTATGGTTCGGGTTTTAAGGACCCGTCCCTGACCGCTGGCGGTAAAAATACAGCCAGCAGTCGGGAACCAGTTGGGCAGGAGGATAAGCCAGTACTCACTTTAGCGCCGGTGACCGCCCGCCCGGCTCTTCTCTTCCAGCTTTGGAGTAACAGAACAGCCGTCTGTCGCTGTTCTGTTACTCAATGTCAGGGAGGCGTGTCCTACCCCTATCCCGGCTAATTCCCTGCTCCTCCCCATCTTCGGCAGTTAGCAGCGCTAGCGCACTGAATAGGTTTATAAGACGATTTGCGGTTCGGGCTGCCATGGGCCCCCTGTGAACCTCGGGCCCCGGGCGGCCGCCCGAACCGCCCATATGATAATCCGCCACTGCACATAGGGTTATCTTCACAGCCCGGCAATTGCTGTTCATGATGCCGGTAAGTGTTGCTATGATGGCGGTGAGTGTTGCTATGATGCCGGTGAGTGTTGCTATGATGGCGGTGAGTGTTGCTATGAGGCCGGTGAGTGTTGCTATGATGCCGGTGAGTGTTGCTATGATGGCGGTGAGTGTTGCTATGAGGCCGGTGAGTGTTGCTATGATGCCGGTGAGTGTTGCTATGATGCCGGTGAGTGTTGCTATGATGGCGGTGAGTGTTGCTATGAGGCCGGTGAGTGTTGCTATGATGCCGGTGAGTGTTGCTATGATGCCGGTGAGTGTTGCTATGATGGCGGTGAGTGTTGCTATGAGGCCGGTGAGTGTTGCTATGAGGCCGGTGAGTGTTGCTATGATTCCAGTGAGTGTTGCTATGATGCCGCTGAGTGTTGCTATGATGCCAGTGAGTGTTGCTATGATGCCAGTGAGTGTTGCAATGAGGCCGGTGAGTGTTGCTATGACGCCGGTGAGATTTGTTATGACGCCGGTGAGTGTTGCTATGACGCCAGTGAGTGTTGCTATGACGCCGGTAAATGTTAATATGAGGCCGGTGAGTGTTGCTATGAGGCCGGTGAGTGTTGCTATGATGCCGGTGAGTGTTGCTATGATGCCGGTGAGTGTTGCTATGATGGCGGTGAGTGTTGCTATGAGGCCGGTGAGTGTAGCTATGATTCCAGTGAGTGTAACTATGATGCCGGTGAGTGTTGCTATGATGCCAGTGAGTGTTGCTATGATGCCAGTGAGTGTTGCTATGAGGCCGGTGAGTGTTGCTATGACGCCGGTGAGAGTTGCTATGACGCCGGTGAGTGTTGCTATGACAACAGTGAGTGTTGCTATGAGGCCGGTGAGTGGTGCTATGACGCCGGTGAGAGTTGCTATGACGCCGGCGAGTGTTGTTATGACGACAGTGAGTGTTGCTATGACGCTTATAAACACTCCCTCACTCAGTGACCAGCACTTGGCCTCTAGTAACAGTGGATTTTTCCACTCTTCTGCACATGTGAGGATCAATACAGCAGCGTCCCACTGATTTCTCCCCTGGACATTTCTTGATGCCGGATGAGCTCCCATTGTAAACACGTCCGGCCATGCTGGATCATATGTGAGGCCTCGTCATCTGTATATTCATTATATAAGCACATGCCACTTTATTACTTATTACCATAAAACAGACTGTTACATTATACTATGAAAGATACAGCAGGTCTATGTATATGTTATATATGCACAAGTGTAACGTATATCAACCGTTACACTGGGACGCATTTACTGCTTTTTGTCTAGAGGGACAGTGGTCAAGTCCCTAAACTTGCACCCCCTTCCGTTTAAGCCCTTGCTGCTGGGATCTATATATACATCTATCCAGGGCAAGCACTGAGTCAGCACTCAGCGAACCCGGGCAAGTGCCGGGGCCCACTACCTTTGGCCGCTGGGTGCTGACCAGGGGCGGACATACCGCATGTGCAGCCGGTGCAGCTGCACAAGGGCCCCGCGTGGGAAGGGGGCCCGTTCAGTGGCGTAACTACCACAGTAGCAGCCGTAGCAGCTGCTACGGGGCCCGCGGCATGGGGGGGCCCGTGTCGCCCTGACAGGCACATTACATTTTATGTACCAGGCCTGGCGGCACGGGCCCCCTCATGCCTAGTAGCATCACAACACTAGGCATGAGGGGAGGGAGGGGGCGGGGGCCCGGTGATAGCCGCCACACTGCACTACCAATCGGGAGGGAGGGGGCGGGTGCCCGGGCCCGGTGATAGCCGCTACACTGCACTGCCAATCTGGCACAGATGAATAGGACAGGACGGCGATGCTGGTGGTAGGAGGAGCGCTCAGGCAGGGGAGAGGACAGGGGGCGGTGCGACGTAAGACTTCGGGCGGCTGGACAGTACAGTCAGGACTGCCGGAGAACTCATAGGATGAGCGGAGGACAGACACAGGACGAGTGGAGGACGTGCAGACTGCAGAGGACAGGTAGATGAAGTTAAAAAGTTCATGTCAGAAGGGAGAAGTTTTTATGTAGAAAAATCTGCCTCATAATTCCTTCCGGAATTTTGAGGCATATTTTGACCTGCCGGTAGAACACTTCCCGCGTTTTTCATTGCGTTTTTTTGTGGCGTTTTTCGGCCATCGGGCCGTGGGCAGGGAAACGCAGCAAAAAACGCATTTTCTGCCTGCCATTGTTGTCAATGGGAAGTCAGAGACAGAAACGCCCGAAGAAAGGGCATTGCGCTTCTTTTTCCCGCATGCGGTTTTTACTGCTCGCAGGAAAAATTTCATGGATTTCAATGGGAGGCACTTTCTGACGTTTTTCGCGAAAAAAACCTCAGTGTGAACTCCCCCTAACACAGGGGCGTAACTACTGCTATAGCAGCCGTAGCGGCTGCTACGGGGCCGCGGCATGAGGGGGCCCGCGTCACCTGCCGGCACGGGCCCCCACCTTGGCCGGAATCTCCGCTAGCTGCCGCTATGGCTGCTACAGCGCGATGCCACGGAACACTACGGCAGAGCAGGGAGTATCTCCCCGCTCTGCCATTAAACATAAGACATGTATCCCCTATCCACAGGATAGGGGATACGTGTGTGATCGCTGGCATTGATAGGGAGAACGGGGGACCGAAAGTCCCCTGAAGTTCTCCATCACAAACCTCGGACTTCCGGGGTCTGTGTCGGCAGCTCCGTAGAAATGAATGGAGCGCCGGTCACACTTGAGCTGCGCAGACACCGGAAGTCAGAGGTGAGTGATGGAGAACTTCGGGGGACTTTCGGTCCCCCGCTCTCCCTATCAATGCCAGCGATCACACATGTATCCCCTATCCTGTGGATAGGGGATACATGTCTTTTGTCTTTTCACACTGTAGGTCGCATTTTTTTGAGTGATTGGGGGTGTATGGCGTTCCCTACAGGGGGGGGCTGTATAGCGTTCCCTACAGGGGGGGGCTGTAAGGCGTTCCCTACAGGGGGGGCTGTATAGCGTTCCCTACAGGGGGGGCTGTATAGCGTTCCCTACAGGGGGGTCTGTATGGCGTTCCCTAAAGGGGGGTCTGTATGGCGTTCCCTACAGGGGGGGGCTGTATGACTTTCCCTACAGACCCCCCCTGTAGGGAACGCCATACAGAACCCCTGTAGATAACGCCATACAGACCCCACTGTAGATAACGCCATAAAGTCCCCCCTGTAGATAACACCATACAGCCCCCTGTAGATAACGCCATACAGCCCCCCTGTAGATAACGCCATACAGCCCCCTCTGTAGATAGCGCCATACAGTCCCCCCTGTAGATAGCGCCATACAGTCCCCCCTGTAGATAGCGCCATACAGTCCCCCCTGTAGATAGCGCCATACAGTCCCCCCTGTAGATAGCGCCATACAGTCCCCCCTGTAGATAGCGCCATACAGTCCCCCCTGTAGATAGCGCCATACAGTCCCCCCTGTAGATAGCGCCATACAGACCCCCCTGTAGATAGCGCCATACAGACCCCTCTGTAGATAGCGCCATACAGTCCCCCCTGTAGATAACGCCATACAGCCCCCTCTGTTGATAGCGCCATACAGTCCCCCCTGTAGATAACGCCATACAGCCCCCTCTGTAGATATCTTGAGATTCAGTCCTGCTTGATAGGTAACAGTGCAGTAAGCTAAGCATGATAAGATCATCTAAATTATTGCATCTCAGTTGCATGAGTGCTTTGTGTTATATTCAATGATTCAATTTAACCTAAGTCTCTAAATGTGGGCAAAGAAAATAAAAAAACTATACTCACCTCCTCCCTCGCCTCCGTTCACCCGCCGCAGCCCCCATCCTCCTGTCTCGGTCTGTGTTACAAGTGTACAAGGCTGCACTGGTGACGCGCTGCCGATGGCACGTGACCGCTGCTGCCAATAACTCCTCATTGGTGTGCTGCTGAGGACAGTAGTTCCACAGCAAATCGCTGTTGAGGGCATTGATTGGCTGCAGCGGTCATGTGCCATCGACCGCGCGTCACCACAGCAGCTTTGTAAACACAGAAAGGGATAGGGGCTGCGGAGGGGGAACGGAGGCGCCGGAGGAGGTGAGTATAGGTTTTTCATTTTCTTTGCCCACATTTAGGGACTTAGTTTAGATAAGAATTTAACCCGGAAAAAAATGTGTTACTTGTGTTCTAAACTGGTAATAAAATGTACAATATAAATCTTCCTTCATAATTTTTATTAGTAAGGTTTATTTTTATATGCATATATATGTTTAGGTAACTTTGTCGGTATTGGGGGGGGGGCGGGGGGGCCCTGGCACATTATCTGCACAGGGGCCTTTTGCAGTCTGTGTCCGCCACTGGTGCTGACGCTGCCGTCGTCACGGCAATCACTGTCCATATATGGACAGTGATGTCAGGAGGAGAGAAGGAGTCCCAGACAGAGTGCAAGTAGTGCTCTGCCCGGGACTATGGCTCTGGGGTTGCCCCTGACAACACTGTCCATACATGGACAGTGACGTAAGGGGCTTCTCCTGAAGCAAAATCCCCAGCCAGAACGTTAGCAATGCCCTGGCTGGGGATTCCACTCGTAGAGGGAACCCAGATGCGGCACTCGCTGTTAACCGCCGCATCTGAGGGTTAAAAATCAAGATAGAGATGGCTACATCTGTTTGTTATAAATATGGTTTGTAAATGTTACATTGTATTCAGACACTCTGTCTTGTTTGTTCCATTTCCCCTTCTTTTAATATCCCTTGTTGGCCTGCAGGCCTATCAATCACTTTTGCTTATTTGCATTTCTAAAATAAATAAATAAACAAACATGTGACCCGTGATGCATAAAACGACCTAAGAATATAGTCTTGTCCTTTTGCGCAATCTTTCAATATTAAACTGAAGCATTTTGAAGTTATCCATAGGAAACATTTGATTGAATAGATATCCAGCTTTCTACAGATCCTGAATAGCATATGTATATATAGCAGAACTGGATTTGTAAATATTAAAATGTAGCAGAGCTGGATTTGTAAATATAGAGATAAAGTTCATCTGAATATATAGATGTAGCAGAGCTGAGTCGTTTGTGTATTGCAGAGTTTTGCTGGTAGAACTACAGAGCTATTTTAATGTTTTGTTAGGATATGTTCACACGCAAAACAAAAACCGGCTGTGAAATATGGAGCTGTTTTCAGGGGAAAACAGCCTCTGATTTTCAGCCATTTTTTAAACATCAGGCGTTTTTTGATGCGTTTTTTTGTGGCTGTTTTTGGAGCTGTTTTTCTATTGTCCCATTGAAAAACACTTCCAAAAATGGCTCAAGAAGTGACATGCACTTTATCAAACAGCCGTGTAAAAAACCGCCCTGTCGGAACAAAACGCTGTTTTCCCATTGAAATCAATGGGCAGATGTTTGGAGGCGTTCGGCCTCCGTATTTTTAGCCGTTTTTCGGGGTGTTTGCGGCCCAAAAACCGGCAGAAAATAGGCCGTGTGAACATACCCTTATGATGCATAAAACAAACCTCATTAAAACACAGATTCAACTCCACTATGTCTCCAACGTTAAGCAGTGATAAAAAGTTCCTTCTCCCTTGCTCATTTTCTCCTCCACCCCTATGGTGTTTCGGGCGGGGGGTAGAGGAGTGGATTTTAATAAGAAGATACATGTTTTAAAATTCTCTGAAGACTCTGAAACTAAAGTTTTAGTCTTCTAGATAAAAATAATGAAAGGTAGAATAAGAATTGATACAGGCCCCATAATTAAAACAATACTATGGGATTAAAGGGGTTAAAAATGATAAGAAAGAAGGGTTTGCTTTTATTTCCCGCAGAAACAATCCCAACACCATCCGTAGGCTACACCTGGAGTTACAGCGTCATCATTCAAGTGAGGGCTGTGATATCTCACACAGACTGTGGACGGGGGTGACCGTACTCTTTTTGGTTTTTAAAATACCTGGACAACCCATTTAATATTATTATTCCAACATCTGTAACTAATCAAAAAGATTATAGAAAATGTAACTATTTTTAGGTCGGGTACAATAATATAGAGTTTCAGATGACAACTAAAATAGTCCGACATTAAAACTCCCAATAAATAATTCAGATTAATTTAAAACCAGCCAAATTATATCGTAACAGCTTCCCAGAGCTCAGAGCAAAATGAATGGATCAATTAAATAGCGAATTGCAGCAGAAATAGTTTTGCAGTTGTGAAACTTCTCCCGTTCTATGTATTGTTCCTGATGACTGAATAATATGGCTTTAAAGATCGACTTTTCATATCAAAAACTTTGGCTTTGTGTTTGTTCATAAAGGAGTCTAATTGACTGTCAGTGGGCGGAATTAATAAGAAATATAATAGATAGGTAGAGACGAGCCATGAGGCAGAGCCCTCATCTAAAATTGAAATAGAATATTGCATTGGAATTACTTACCTTAACAGTATTTTAAAATGAAATATATGATTCCCCTCCGATCTGATAAGATGTTTGATATATAACTACTATAACAATGCACCCTATGTACAAGAATATAACTGCTATAACAATGCCCCCTATGTACAAGAATATAACTAATATAATACTGCCCCCTATATACAAGAATATAACTACTATAATACTGCCCCCTATATACAAGAATATAACTACTATAATACTGCCCCCTATATACAAGAATACAACTACTATAATACTGCCCCCTATATACAAGAATATAACTACTATAATACTGCCCCCTATATACAAGAATATAACTACTATAATACTGCCCACTATATACAAGAATATAACTACTATAATACTGCCCCCTACATACAAGAATATAACTACTATAATACTGCCCCCTATATACAAGAATACAACTACTATAATACTGCCCCCTATATACAAGAATATAACTACTATAATACTGCCCCCTATATACAAGAATATAACTACTATAATACTGCCCACTATATACAAGAATATAACTACTATAATACAGCTCCTATATACAAGAATATAACTACTATAATACTGCCCCTATATACAAGAATATAACTACTATAATACTGCCTACTATATACAAGAATATAACTACTATAATACTGCCCCCTATATACAAGAATATAACTATTATAATACTGCACCTATATACAAGAATATAACTACTATAATACTGCCCCTATATACAAGAATATAACTACTATAATACTGCCCCCTATATACAAGAATATAACTACTATAATACTGCCCCCTATCTACAAGAATATAACTACTATAATACTGCCCCTATATACAAGAATATAACTACTATATACTGCTCCTATATACAAGAATATAACTACTATAATACTGCCCCCTATATACAAGAATATAACTACTATAATACTGCCCCCTATATACAAGAATATAACTACTATAATACTGCCCCTATATACAAGAATATAACTACTATAATACTGACCCTATATACAAGAATATAACTACTATAATACTGCCTCCTATATACAAGAATATAACTACTATAATACTGCCTCCTATATACAAGAATATAACTACTATAATACTGCCTCCTATATACAAGAATATAACTACTATAATACTGCCTCCTATATACAAGAATATAACTACTATAATACTGCCCCTATATACAAGAATATAACTACTATAATACTGACCCTATATACAAGAATATAACTACTATAATACTGCCTCCTATATACAAGAATATAACTACTATAATACTGCTCCTATATACAAGAATATAACTACTATAATACTGCCCCTATATACCAGAATATAACTACTATAACAATGCACCCTATGTACAAGAATATAACTAATATAATACTGCTCCCTATATTCAAGAATATAACTGCTATAATACTGCTCCTATATGCAAGAATATAACTACTATAATACTGCCCTCTATATACAAGAATATAACTGCTATAATACTGCTCCTATATGCAAGAATATAACTACTATAATACTGCCCCCTATGTACAAGAATATAACTACTATAATACTGCCTCCTATATACAAGAATATAACTACTATAATACTACTATGTACAAGAATATAACTACTATAATACTGCCTCCTATATACAAGAATATAACTACTATAATACTGCCTCCTATATACAAGAATATAACTACTATAATACTGCTCCTATATACAAGAATATAACTACTATAATACTGCCCCCTATATACAAGAATATAACTACTATAATACTGCCTCCTATATACAAGAATATAACTACTATAATACTGCCCCTATATACAAGAATATAACTACTATAATACTGACCCTATATACAAGAATATAACTACTATAATACTGACCCTATATACAAGAATATAACTACTATAATACTGCTCCTATATACAAGAATATAACTACTATAATACTGCCCCCTATATACAAGAATATAACTACTATAATACTGCCCCCTATATACAAGAATATATCTACTATAATACTGCCTCATATATACAAGAATATACTATAATCCTTATACTGCTTATAGATATAATTTTTGGAAGCAAATATATTTATATTATACTACTTGACTCCATCTGTTTATAGAATTTAATGTCATGCCTGGGTCCTTTTCTTAAAAATGTATGTAATATTACCGCTTTTCCAGGTATAAT
This sequence comes from Rhinoderma darwinii, assembly GCF_050947455.1. Classification (NCBI taxonomy): domain Eukaryota; kingdom Metazoa; phylum Chordata; class Amphibia; order Anura; family Rhinodermatidae; genus Rhinoderma; species Rhinoderma darwinii. The sequence continues at coordinate 80,529,806 of NC_134698.1, read as the reverse complement.
AATTGAGAACATTATGAAGTATTGGCATCTACAGTAAGATTTCACTTGCTTATAATTACATTATGGGTCAGTTGTACCAAGGACACTGGGAGATAGTGTGTGAATTGACAAATTACCTGATTCACGATACAAACCAAGATTTCCTGGAAATTTTCACATGATTTTCCTTTCTAATCGCTGAGTTGTTATGTTGTTATTATCGCATCACACACTTTCTTATTACAATGTATGTTCTAAACAAGAAAAAGATTATCTAAAGACTTCATTACTGGAATTCTCTATTTGACTCTACTGTAGATTAATTGAAAATGTTGGATTTGGCATTCTGGTTTTGTCACAGAAAGAATGATATTCAGTTATAGGTTATTGTTATATCTATTTTCCATGTAAAGCCTTTATATAATGTCCAGAGTGGAATGTCTACATTGGTCTTTACATCACCTATGGGGGTTCTCCGCTGTGGACAATTCCTACTTGCTAGAAGGGACCCTGGACAATAAGCTGATCCCAAGGTCTCCCCTTGCAGGGACCCCATGAGGGTAAAGCTGGAAGTAAGTGTTCAATTTTCCTGCAGTGCCCCAACAGGGGAAATGAAGCATTACATCAATCAAAGAGCGGAGTTGAGGGTCATTTTCTCCACTTGTTCCTCCAGGAGGTGGTGCACTTCTCAGGCTAGTTGTGTTCTGTCTGGCCCACGACTCCAATTTCCAACTATTCAGTCTTTGCATAGAATCAGTTCCCTAAATGTTGACACCATAAATTTCAATACAACCGGTATCTTGGAAAAAATATAGTGTGTGCCATTTGGATGGTTCATCTGAGAATTTGTGTTGGGTCCTGCACATCACAGGTTAACATGTCATTTAATACTTCGGAATTAATTTACCGTACATAGTTCATGCATCCAGACAAATCTTTAATCAATGGCAATTTTCCTATTAAAAAGTATTGGCCGTATACTTGCAATACCATGCTTAACCACATGGAGTGTTGTTAAGGATAAAAATTTCTATGGCCTCCATCAGAAACAAAGAACTTTCACCCTGGTGTGTGTAGGACAATATTCTTAAGCACCACCTACTGGTTGGAGTACTTAGTTCGGACATCAGCTCAGTTACATCGAGTAGGTTAGGAATGGCCCATCAAAGCATTCAGGTTCCAACTCAATAATGAGGCCCTACAACAACTAGGCATGGGAAATTTCACAAAGGGTAACCTTAGCTTTTGAATGGTGTCTTCTCACTATTCTGAGTTATTTTACAAAATATCAGTCTATTGACAAGACGTCTGTGTGAAAAGACAATAGCAGAGTTAGAAATACAACAAAAAGTCCACAAGCCCTTGTCCTGTATGAAGTGTAGGGCCCCAGATACCCCAAACTGACTCTGATACCCAATGTTAGGTCAATTAGATACATTTTAGCTCTTCCTGTGATATGTAAACATTGCTACATTTTTACATGTTCCTTTTTTCATTGGCCTCAATGGGTAATTTGTTTTCCGATATCGAATATTATATGTTGACTCTATATCAAAAGGGTCAATGATAAAAGATGGTGGCCCGAAAAGGGCTTTTAGTCTGATAGGGTCCCTACTGGGAAAGACTTGATATGATCCTTCCTACCAGCAGTGTATCCATTCTAGATGATATACTGACTCCTCAAAAACAACAGTGCAGGTCCGGGGAGATAATATTTCTTTTTTTCTACAACAAAGGGCTATGCCCCTGCTTTGTAAGCTGCCCACGTTTGTGCTTCTAGCTAACATCTGTTTGCTTCATGCAGTTTTAATCAGAAAATAGTTTGCCAGCCCAGCTCCATGTCATCCTGAGATTTAGAGTCACCGTATTCCTTTTTGCATACAGCACTTTTTTCCCTTTGTACTGGAAGAAAACCGAGCGGGGCCGGGATGATGGTGACAGGAGAACGGCTCACAAAATGCAGTGTGTGCTAATTGGTACAGTGGCTGGTGTGCAGCTGCCGCAGGAGGAAAGTCACTGTTCTCTGTGATATCCCATACTACATACTAATGAGGTTTCATTTCTGGCCCGTTTTTTTTTTTGGAGACACAAAAATATCACTGCGGAATGTATAGGGAGCGGTGATCTGCATCCTGCAATGGTTCAAAGCCCAGATTGATTGAGGAGCTGAATGCCGATCACATGCAGGTACCTGGATCAGAGCGGATTTTACCTGCAGTTGCCATGGAAACATGATGTCAGGTTGAGTGTTGACCCATTCAAGGTTGATAAACACATGAATTGTTACATTTTTGCAAACAATGAATCATGTAACAAACTGGGAGGATTCACAATGTGGCTCCTCGTTCTTTGACTTGGATCATCCAGAGTTTACAGAGAATGTTTAACAAGTAAGTCAACTTTTTGGAGGGTAAACAAAGATACTAAGGGGCCTGTGGGTCGGGGGTCATAGCTCAGGATGCTTCCATGGGCATGTGGAAATATACAAGGTTTCTCTTTTCAACTGGCAGTGCGAGGTTAGCAGATTTTTTTATTTTTTTTAAAACTACAGTATAAAACTGCAATATGTGAACACACCCTTAGGTTCCCACCACTTTTTTCTCCTAGATCCAGCGTAGCCCATGTGGATTTTAATAAAGGGCCTCTACTATAAGACAGCTCCTCTTGAATTTCAATATTCTATTATATTATCCTTTAAAGGGTTATTCCCAACATTAATATCAATGTTACAAACACTAGAAATGTAAAAATAAACATATTTCTAAATACCTTCTGTTTTGCGTAGTTCAGCGATTGTAACATATGCCCTCCTCTGAATCGCGTCTGATGTATTTCATTGTGCTGGCGTTTCCTTCATTATGCCGCGCCTGCGCACTTCTCCTTTTTCTCCTTCCTAATCTGTAGCGTGAGCGCGCTTAATACGCACACCGCTATGGCTTATACACTGGTAGTTACGTTGCTGGGTAAAGGGGTGAAGCGCTCGATCGGGGCGTTCTGAAAGACAGCTATGATGCGCTATGAATGGGGTATCATAGCAGTCTTGTGCTGCTCATGCTTTAGAAGACTAGAATCCAGTGGCGTAACTACCGCTGTAGCAGCTGTAGCGGCTGCTACGGGGACCGTGGCATGAGGATGCCCGTGCCGCCTGCCAACACGCCCCCCCATATGCCCGGTGGTGCCGCTAGCAGACGTTATGGCTGCTACAGCGGTAGCAATGCTACTACGGGACCCGTGCCTCCGAGCCGCTAACATTTATGGGCTGGGCGGCACGGGACCTCTCATGCCGGTGGCGCTGCTAGCACCGGAGGGGGCCCCAGTGCTAGCGACAGCCACCCCCTCTTGCAGTAATTGTACCTGCGTCTATAGTAAGCAGGTACAAATACATGCATTATCACTGAATGACCGGGAACGTTCCATGCCCGACCATTCAGCGCCTTACAATGACGCTGATTGGCGGGGCAAAATGACTTATAATCAGGGACACAGTGTATGTCGCTATTATAGTTAGAGTATACATGTATTGTATACATATTTAGAGGTGTTGAGAATTTTATCTTCGTTTATAGGTGCAGAAATGTTTTAAAAGTGAGAAGCTGAAGACATCTGAGCGGAAAACTGCAGAAATGGGTCATGGCCGGAAGAAATCCATCATAGAGGTCTGGACCGGAAGGAGAAGAAAAGAGAAAAAGAACTAGAATCTGAGACATCAACGGTGAGTCACTTAATGTAAATGTTTATTCTGCCTCTAATCAGCACTGTAGTCACTGTATGATATGCAGCAAAATGATGGGTGGTATGATTTTTTTTCCCAGCATATCCTTACCATTGTTCGGTCCATTGTAAGAGCTGTAGTTTTATGCCGTACAATCCTATACGGCAGGGGTTACACTAAATTGAGCTGTATTTGTTCTGGTGTTGTATATATGTACTGAGCTTGGTTCTGGGGCTGTCTATATGTACTTATCTTGGTTCTGATGCTGTATTTAAGTACTGGGCTTTGAACTGGTGCTTTATATATGTATGACCTTTGTTCTGGTGCTGTATATATGTACCAAGCCTTGTTCTGGTGCTGTATTTAAGTACTGAGCTTGGTTCTGGTATTGTATATATGTACTGAGCTTTGTTCTGATGCTGTATATATGTACCAAGCCTTGTTCTGGTGCTGTATTTATTTACTGAGCTTGGTTCTGGTGCTGTATTTATGTACTGAGCTTGGTTCTGGTATTGTATATATGTACTGAGCTTTGTTCTGGTGCTGTATTTATGTACTGAGCTTTTATCTGGTGCTGTATTTATGTACTGAGCTTGGTTCTGTTGCTGTATATGTGTACTGAGCTTTGTTCTTGGGCTGTATTTATGTACTTAGCTTGGTTCTGGTATTGTATATATGTACTGACCTTGGTTCTGTGGATGTATGTATGTCAGAGCTTTGTTCTAGTGCTGTATTTATGTACTGAGGTTGGTTATGGTGCTGTATATATGTATTGAGTTTGATATCGTGCCGTTTATATGTATGAGCTTTGTTCTGGTGCTGTATATATGTATTAGCTTGGTTCTGGATTATTATATAGGATATATTTATAATAACGAAATTGCAGGACAGATGGAATTGTTGTCAATTCATTGTATATTTAATGGGAACCTGTCTGGTAGTTTTAACCCCTTGAACCTCCACCACCATGCGGTAATACATGACCTGACAATATTTCCAAATATATGTTTTTTCAGATGCAGCAAAATCTATAAAATCAACTTTTAAAACGGTGCACGCTACATGCTAATTACTCATTAAAGTTTCATGGGGCAGTGCCGCTATTCTGAAGTCACATTGTCCTGCCTCCAAACCCAACTTTCCATGTTTGATTGACATTCCCCTGGCGGATACAACTTTCGCAGATGCGCCATGGCCTTGTACTACTGGGGGGGGGTTCTGTGGCACTATATACAAGGGGGGTTCTGTGGCACTATACAAAAGGGGGAGCTGTGTGGCACTATACACAAGGGGGAGCTGTGTGGCACTATACACATGGGGGAGCTGTGTCGCACTACTAAGCGGGGACTGTGTGGCACTATCTACTAGGGGGACTGTGTGGCACTATTTACAAGGGGTTGCTGTGGCTCTATCTACAAGGGTCTGTGTGTGGCACTATCTACTAAGGGGGAGGCTGTGTGGCACTATCTACTAAGAGGGGGGCTGTGTGACACTATACACAAGGGAGGGGGGCTGTGTGGCACTATATACAGGGGGAGCTGTATGACGCTATATACAGGGGGCTTTATGGCTATAGCTACAGGGAGGCTGTATGGCACTATCTACAAGTGGGGTGTGACACTGTCTACAGGCGGGGCTGTATAGCACTGTCTACAGGGGGGCTGTATAGCACTGTCTACAGGGGGGCTGTATGGCACAATCTACAGGGGGCACTATCTATAAGGGGGCTGCATGTGGCACCTGGGGGGACCCCAATCAAGAGTTTGCTATGGGGCCCAGTCTTTCCTATTTACGCCCCTGATAGAAAATATATAGCACCTTGTCCCTAACAGAAACAGAGAGGCAATATTCAGTTGTATTTATGATCCTTAAATGGGGCATGGTGGAGGCCCTAGGGCAATGGCCCCACTTTTCTTTCATATAACCCAAATTAATCCCAAGAAATTACGGGTTTCAGTCACGACCATCAGTGACTTTTACTTTGAGGTCTATATATAGTAGATTCCATGTACTTCAATAGAGAGTGAGCACACGCGATCCATTCTCGAGGTCATTGAGGGTCCGTTTCCTCTTGAAGAGTCTAATTTGTAAAATTGCTTTCCTATTCATTCACACAAAGATTTTACACTTTTAGGAGAAGTAAGAAACTAATGCAGAAACCAAAAATAAAGCAACACGTGGATTATTACCCAGAGTTTACATTCTAATTTAGTCCAACATTCGCTGCAATAGGGAAACGTATTTAATATTTATATTCTGCTTTGTGTTTGATCAGGACAGTCAGAACTCCATGAAAAAGATTTTTACAATCGTGCTCGACGGAGTAAAACCGAAGAGAAAAAAATATACACTCCGCATTCATTTAACCTCTCTTCATGCTTGTGCTGTATCTTCTATGCATTAAAAAAGAAAAATAAATTCTTATATGGCGGAGAGAGCAAGTGACTTGCATCCTGCTCGTCCTTTGTGTTTTATTGTGTGCAATAGATCACTTGTGTAAATATTTTTTTTGCCCGCCTTTCTATATCCGCTGGCTCAGCTGATTCCATCTTTCTTTTATTTTTTTTTTAGAATTTGTTACATAAATTTTACATAATTTTCACCAGGCTATATATTTATTTTTTTTGGTGCTTTAGGGAAAATTTTATGGAGAATGAAGACTATACAGCAAAATATAAAGTTAAATAAACCCATTCAAACATAATAATAATAATAATAATAATAATAATAATAATAATAATAATAAAATATATTATTACTAATAATATTAAAACAAAATAAAATTATAATAAATTTAAAATTATATTAGTATAACTACTATTAATAAAAATGCACAAACATAACAAAAATAATAATAATCATCATAAATTTTGTTATTTGTATTATTATTACTAATATAAAAATGAAATAAAATGATAATATAGAATAATATTAATAAAACTACTATCAATAAAATGTACTAATAATAATAATAATAATAATAATAATAATACTAAATAATATCAATAAATATATATATTATTACCTATCTAGCAATATATGTCTCCGCTCTGAGGACTAGCTGCCATCTTATTCTTGCTTCAGAAGTTTCAATGACAAAAGATGAAATATTCATTACTGGCATTACAGACGCACGAGTCGCAGTAATATTTCTATGGAAAAATATTTAGGCTACCTGTGGAGCCATAACCTAAAAAGGTCATGCGAAATTAGAACACAGTGCCTCCCTTGTCCATAGGCGGTGCCTGGTATTGCAGTTCAGAACCATTCAATTGAATAGTGGAATATAGTGAGGATTTTTAGTGGAAAAACGAACCTAAAATTTCACAGCATCGATATTAAAAAACTGAACCGTTAAAACAAATTTACAAATATACTTGTAAATGTATTCTTTATTGGAAAGCAATGCCTTATAGATTGACAGCCCATGGCTAGTTGGAAAAAATGCATATGAATGGATATAAAAAAAAATGTATATGTAATTTGTCATAAAGGTGTTAGTGCCTTCACTTGCCTCTGGAAGTTTTAGGTTGACTGATCCTGGAGGTGTATATCAGTGCCTCTATGTCTGTGTACGTGTTAGTAAATCAATAATCCAATTCCCAAGATAAATCAGACTGAAATCAAGTGAAAAAATTTGTTATCTAATTCCTCCTTTGCCTACGTCCCTGTTCAGGTAAACTTTAGGCTGGGTTCACACCTGCATTCGCCAGAGGAACAGAACAACGGAAATACCGGTGGAGCCGGTTCCGTTGTGTGACGGACACCACTGGCGGCCAACACATCCCATTGATCTTAATGGGTTCCGTTGGGTTTCCTTCGGGGTGTCCGTGGTTTTACAATAGTGCAGCACGCTGCGCTATTGTTTCCAGTATTGTCGGCCGGTTCTGCAACGTAGGCTCCTAATAGAGCTTCAAACGCAGATGTGAACGAGGCCTTATAGCATCCTTTTGTTTCAATGACTTGATTGGATGCAAATCATGGTGACAGCTCAGATCTGTGTGAAATATCCATGAAGGTCCAATAAACATTTTCGTCCCAGGAGCAGTGGATTATAGGGACGGAAAAAACTATATTGAAAAGGGCATGGGGTCTCCACCATCATGGGGCAGTGATTTATAACAGGTGCCTACAATGTGTAATGCCCAAATAATATAGCTATAAAATCCACACATAATACCAATGTTTTATTTGGTTCCTGTATGGTGGTATTATTTGGGCACTATAGCTGTATGATTTGGATACTGTATGTTGGTGTTATTTGGGCATAGTGGTATCCTGTTTGTTAGATCGTGATCGACTATTGTTGGAGATACCGATTCCGATGAGTCTTTTTATATTAAAGCTTTTACCTGTAGCCTGTTTTTTTTTTACATACAGTATTTCCCCTTTTCTTCCATTAAAAAAACATGTTGGAAGGGGCCCAACAGTGTTTTGCCCAGGGATCTCTACTAACCTTCATCGGGGGTTACAGATACCAGATCATGTTTCACACAGACACGGAAGGGGATGAGTCCTGTCACTGTGATTGTCAGAAAATCCTGGGTGACCAGGTGACAGAAAGGGCGGCCCCAGAGAGCTACTGTAATATACTGACAGAAAAGCTGCAAGTAAATGATCAGGTGTAAAATTGATAAAAAATAATAAATAAAAAAAATAAAATAATAATAATAAAAAATAATATAAAAATGTATAATAAAATGCAGAATTGTCTAGTCATTAGGGTCTGAAATACCCAGCTCATTAGGGGTTAATGATCTTAAGTTCTGATAAAGAAAGTTTCAGGTTCTCCAGATGAGCATTATCTTCAGAGTGGAGAAATGTGACATCTTCATCACTTTTAATCATTGCCTAGTCAATCTGCAAATCGTGTTCTCTCCGGGAAAGGAACTGGGATGAAAGTCACAGATGCCACCAACTCCTACATAGCTCTTCAAAAATAATCATGTTTATCTATGACCCATTATTCCTACTGTTTTCCCCTTCCTGGATTGGCATCAGAACAATTCATCATTGGAACGTAAAAAGTAATGAAGTGGATCTTTAATTGACTCGTACAATAGGTTCATCTCGCCACAGCTTGATCATTTCTTTGTGAGAGGAAAAACTTTTCAGTCCTTTCAATGTTATGTGAAAGACACAATGAAGAACGTAAAAGAAGCAAAATATCTGTACTTGTTATACCGCGGGTTACTTAAAGGGGTATTCACAGAATTAAAAATTATCATCAATTGTCTGATCACTGGGGGTTTCACCGATCACGAGAACAGGGGTCCCGAACCACCTGTTCCTTCTGACTGCTCGACCGCAGTCCGGAGGATGTTGAATGGAGTGGCGGTCGAGCGTGCATGCTGCCGCTCTATTCAAAGTCTTTGGGAATAATGGAAATATCCATTAGTCCCATAGACATTGAATGGAGCTGTGGGCGCATGCTCCACCATCCCTTCATTCATGCTCCTCCAACCTGCAAGGGGTGCAGTGAGGAGGAATGGGGGTTCTCGCAAATGGTGGCAGTCCCAGTGGTGGACTCTTCAGTGATCAGACAATTATCACCTATCCTGTGGATAGGTAATAACTGTCGGTTCTGCTCCTGGTCATTGTGTGATCCATGTAGCCCTATTGTGGCCAATTTGGTAAAATTCTGAAACACTCTTCAGTTGACTGCAACTTCAAGATTATGTAGACTTTTGCAACCAATTTCTTTATTACTCTAAAGTCTTGGAAAAGTCCACCTTTTCTTGTCCACAGCTCCTATACAGACCGATGTGTTTCCATAGTAACAAACTACAAACAACTTCTGAGTACTCCCTTCCATCTACTTTTACTGTCTGTAGGGTCTCAACAAGAAGGAGCAGATGGAATGGAGTAATACTGGGTTTGGACGACCATAATATGGCCACATTTTTGGGTTTATATTACTGATCTAACACTAGAATCCCTAAATTTAGATTATTATAGGGTGCTATGGTGATTTGTTAGGTTCTGTAGAACCCTGGTGACGGGAGCAGTTCAAACAGCCTTAATATAGACCCTTAACTGCGGAGGTATCACATTCATCCGAAACCAACCTGAAAAATTTCTGGAAGATCTACAGAGTGAGAGAGCACACACAGAAATTGTTTTTAATCTACAACCATGGAAACATATTGTTCTGCATAGGTGCTGCATACACAAAATTGCAAATTTTTGCAAAACTTTTGAAAAATTGCTTTTTTTTTTTCTTTTTGATGCATTCCAGCAATAAATAAGTAACATATCCTGTAAGCTCTGTGTAAGAGATTGTGAGTCCCATAGACTTATTCAAACCTCCCCAACACCTATTTTATTTATACGAAAAAACTCAATATCGACAGAACAGAATGACTTTCCTGTGTTCTCAATGCTCGGTTACGTTAATACCTTCTCATTGCCGTTTTTTTCTTGCTGGGCTCCATTATGCCTAAACATTGCATGAAAAAACTTATAAGGAATTTGACTATTCATATAATTTCAATACAATTTTGTGACCTGAGACCCAATGTACTTGTTGACTTTCAGTTATTTTGATGTTGTGTTTCTTTCTGTTTGTATTCGCTGTATAACAGTAGAACGGTACATTTAACCCCTTTGATCCGTCACTTTTATAATAGTAAATAGCATGCATAAATACAATGCTCTACAAAAATATATAGTGTAAGGTTGGGACTGGATTCTACTACACCTAAGGTCACATCTGACAATATATATCAAGGTAACATCAAATTATAGAGATGTGAGGATCAATTCAAGGTTCTGTTTATTAAAGAAGTGTCATTTCCAAGGTCACATGTAACATAGCGGTAGCTCTGTCAGGGATCATTACCATGTATATTGTTTGAAAAATATTATCCTCACACATATGTATATACATTTCAGTTCTTTGTGTAATATACTGATATATAATAAGTTCTTTGTTCATGTCGGACACACCTATGGAAGACACCGCCCCCTGGAATTCAAGAAGAGTGAGTCTGAGAAGTTACAGCTGAGAAACCGGTGGGGGCTTGGGCACTCCCACATCTCTGGGGAGGAGGCATGTGTCTCTTTCTTCTGAATAAAAAGTTTTCAGTCTTCCTCCTGGCTGACAGAGGGAAGCTGTGTACCAAACATCTCTGTGTGGTGTACTTCTCTCCAGTCATGCCTTCAGCTTTCAATTTACAGAGGTGGTTACTCGGTGTGAAATACGGACCTGACAGCTCTAGTAGCTACTATGAGGTTTATGGAAGGGGGAGGGGAAGCCCAAGTTGGCCCAATCTCCCTTCACCAAGATGGTTATGTTCTCATTGGGGGCCCTAGCTACTGTAGCTAACAAGAGAGAAATGAAGAAGGTGCTGGAATGGAAAGTGTGATAACATGAACCACCCGAGATGTGATTGACCTAAAGCTGAACATACACTTCAAGTTACCGCTGCTGGATCCAGATATTCTTGGGATTTTGTTCCCAAGGAGAAATTTTACTTGATTTTTATATAAAATTTAATGGCTTCCCTCCATTCCCTAGATGAGAGCTCTTCCGCTATTCCCTAGATGAGAGTCCTTCCGCTATTCCCTAGATGAGAGTCCTTCCGCTATTCCCTAGATGAAAGTCCTTCCGCTATTCCCTAGATGAGAGTCCTTCCGCTATTCCCTAGACGAGAGTCCTTCCGCTATTCCCTAGATGAAAGTCCTTCCGCTATTCCCTAGACGAGAGTCCTTCCGCTATTCCCTAGATGAGAGTCCTTCCGCTATTCCCTAGATGAAAGTCCTTCCGCTATTGCCTAGATGAGAGTCCTTCTGCTATTCCCTAGATGAGAGTCCTTCCGCTATTCCCTAGATGAGAGTTCTTCCGCTATTCCCTAGATGAGAGTCCTTCCGCTATTCCCTAGATGAGAGTCCTTCCGCTATTCCCTAGATGAAAGTCCTTCCGCTATTCCCTAGATGAGAGTCCCAAGAAGTGTCCTGCACTTCTTTTGACGAGGCTATAATTTTATGCGCCGTCTTTTGAGAGCGACGCGTAAAATGACAGGTCGTCAGCACAGTACATGAAAGTAATGGGCAGATGTTTGCCGACGTATTGGAGCCGTTTTTTCAGTCGTAATTCGAGGCATAAAACGCCTCCATTACGCCTGAAAATAGGTCGTGTGAACCCAGCTTTACATGAATGCAGGGATCAGAGGTGGTAACCTACGGCTGTGGCCCTCCAGCTGTTGCAAAACTACAATGACAGTCTGCGGGCCGGCCGTGGAGTATTAGATAATCACCTGGAGTGAATAAGAATCGTGTTGTTACATTTACCCATCCGGTTACATTTGCCTCTTTTGCATGAGAAGCATAGAAAATGCAACAATGTTGCAAATTTCTGACTGGTTGCCATGGCAACACAACTATTTTCCTCCGCACTTGCTTTTCTGCATGACCATCCTTATGTCTTTCTCCATAAAAATATACGGAACAGATGAATAATAGATATTTCTATGAAAATTCAATCTGTTCACAACAGTCTGATTCTCCTCCGCTCGGTGTAGATAGGAAATATTCCAATAGCTTTCCCTACTGTATGTTTAATGATACAATACAGGTTGTATATTCTAGTTACTGATTGGAGGAGAGGTGCTGACAGGTAGAGCTCGTCGAACGTATTGCCGCTCCACTGTTTAGTCCGCTTGCAACCGGGGTACACCTCCAAAAACGTCCGGAGAAGTGTCCTGCCCTTCTTTGACACGGGCGTAATTTTACGCGCCGTCTTTTGACAGCGAAGCGCAAAATGACAGCTCGTCTGCACAGAACATCGTAAGACCCATTGCAGGCAATGGGCAGATGTTTGCAGACGTAATGGAGCCGTCTTTTCAGGCGTAATTCGAGGCGTAAAACGCCGGAATTACATCTGAAAATAGGTCATGTGCACATACCCTAACTCTGAAGAGATATACACCGGAGGCTCTTAGTAACAGCCAATCACTCGTCATAGAAGTGATTTCAAGTATGTTGTTATCATTGCTGTAGCCTAGTGAACAAAGGTCTACTATGCATCTAAAAATCTCCTGTCGTTTCTTGTTGACAGCTCCTATGTAGACTTATGTGTCTCCGTAGTAACAGAATACAAACACACCCTGTGCAGGGTGATGTTGTGATGTTGCAGCCATATTCTCTTCTTTCTGTCCGCTAATTCCTACAAATGTACATTTAGTCGGTTAGTAGGAAGTAGGTGATAGATGTAAGGCAATATTAATGCAATATCAGACTACACTGGTTTTGTAGTCTGTTACCATGGAGACACATAAGTCTGCATAAGCGCTGTAGACAAAAAACAGTGGAAGGTTGTTTTTATTTAATAAAGACTATTTCAAAAGTTGCTTCATTTTTCATTTTAGATGCATTGGAGCAAAAAAAATAAAGTTGCAAAGGTGGACATACCTGTTAAGGAAGACCTGATGCTTCTGTGTAATGCAGAGTTCAATGTGCACCAAGTAATAGTTAAACGGATTGTCCATGATTAGAAAAACATGTTTGGATTCTTCCAAAAACAGCATCACGCCTGTCTACAGGTTGTATGTGGTATTGCAGCTCGCCAAGCTTGACAACCCCTTTAACGAGGAATTTATAATAATAGAGAGGAGGGGCTGTTGTAAAAATAATCTGTAGCTCATGAAATGAAATATGAAGATATTATCCTATTATCTGAGCCAAAAATACAAATAAAATCGCTGCTCTGAAAGCCGGAGAACGGTCACAGATCGTAACACCGCCGGAGCCGCCTACACTGCTACTGCCGAGAGCATGGGATGTAGTGTGGGCTGCACAGGGATCTGCACTATAATGTACAGCACCTTATGTATCCATATACTGACACTTATAGAAGCCCGTAGAATGTAAGCGCTGAGTCAGGGAGATGTAGCAGAGCTGAACCTGTCAATGAAAAGTGTTCAGTTAGTACATTGTGATAACTCATTGAGTTAAAGGGCCATGACACCTAAGAACTAGTGACCTAAAGTAGTGATCACGGGAGAAGGGAGGTTTCTGCACTCCCCCCTCCCTTGTGGCATCCGGCACTTGGGGGATCCGGCACCCGGGGAATTCGCCCCCCATCCCGCTAGCTACGTACAATAATGTAATTGTTTGAAGACTTCTTTTTTTCGGACACATAACATCCTCCCCCTCTTAGTCGCGGAGCTGTGAATATATCATACAGGTGTAAAGTGTTTGGACACAACTCGGTAAACATTGGAGTTGTCACTGTGTCGCTCAAAACCAGAGAAACCTTTAAAGGGAATGTGTTGTGAATGAAACCTTTTTTTTTAAAGCAAGTTACTTATTTCAATTATATTTAAGTTTTTTGCTGTAATTCTTTTCTCTTCCACATGGTGGAAAGTACTAAAAATGTAATAATAATTTGACATGTTTTCCTATGTTGGCCATCAGAGGGAGCACTTCCCAGAATTACAGCAAGGTGAATACGGCAAAGCAACCTGACTCACAGCTGCCGTAAATGTGGGAGGAAATTTCACCCCCTCCCTATTTTTGGCTACAAGCCAGGAAAAGGTGTCTTCAAATTGCTAAGCACTGTCCAGCTGCCATTTTGGGAGTGATTGTACAAATAGCAGAAACTATAGGACACACCAAAAGGCTAACGCTTACTATAAAAAAGTCTGAAAATACGGAGCTGTTTTCAAGGGAAAACAGCTCCTGATATTGAGCCATTTTTAAACCAAACTCGCGTTTTTCGCTGCGTTTTTTACTGCTGTTTTTGGAGCTGTTTTTCTATAAAGTCAATGAAAATTATTCCAGAGATGACGTAGCATATAGGATAGTTTGTCTATGATCGGCTCTTGATAGTTTCTTATGGGTTCAGCAGCTATTAACGTACAGGTGTAGCAGAGCTGAATTTGTATTTACGCTGTCTATTTAGTGCACTGCGATAAGTCACTGAGGGGACCTGGACTTCTGCAGGGTGACAATGTTTAGATCAGAGTCTAATTCTGCCCTGAAAAATGCTGAGGGCAGAAGTGCTGATCTATTCCAATAGGGGGGTCAGTCTGGGGAATCCAGCACGGTCTCCTCCGATGAAGCCTTGTTGCTGGGCAGATCCTCAAACTCCTTCAGCTGCTGCCTCCGTAGATGAGAGAGTCGGAAATAATTTACTGAATGTGTAAAACTGAAAACTTGTGATTTTACTGGACTCTCCGCTTTAAATAACGCAGAACATAAAACCTCTCAGTCCAACCATAATTGATGTAATGTGGTCCAACCTGCAACCTGTGCTGCCTCTCAGGGGCCCCGCAGGTAAAGGGGCCACTTTCACCTCAAAGCAACCTTCTTCTGTCTGTTATATTACATGTAAATGCCTGAGATGATGAATTGTATGTCTCACATTTACTGCTGGATTATTAGAAAGACATGAGGGGGATTTATGATGAAATATTACACAGCAAGGGCCCCATATACTGTTTTTGAAGAAGGGCCCTCAGCTGCCTGTGTCCACCCTGAGATATCTATCTATCTATCTATCTATCTATCTATCTATCTATCTATCTATCTATCTATCTATCTATCTATCTATCTATCTATCTATCTATCTATCTATCTCATATCTATCTATCTCATATCTATCTATCTATCTATCTATCTATCTATCTATCTATCTATCTATCTATCTATCTATCTATCTATCTATCTATCTATCTATCTATCTATCTATCTATCTATCTATCTATCTATCTCATATCTATCTATCTATCTATCTATCTATCTATCTATCTATCTATCTATCTATCTATCTATCTATCTATCTATCTATCTATCTATCTATCTCACATCTATCTATTTATCTATCTATCTATCTATCTATCTATCTATCTATCTATCTATCTATCTATCTATCTATCTATCTATCTATCTATCTATCTATCTCATCTCTATCTATCTATCTATCTATCTATCTATCTATCTATCTATCTATCTATCTATCTATCTATCTATCTATCTATCTATCTATCTATCTATCTATCTATCTATCTATCTATCTATCTATCTCATATCTATATATCTCATATCTATCTATCTATCTATCTATCTCATATCTATCTATCTATCTATCTATCTATCTATCTATCTATCTATCTATCTATCTATCTATCTATCTATCTCATATCTATCTATCTATCTATCTATCTATCTATCTATCTATCTATCTATCTATCTATCTATCTATCTATCTATCTATCTATCTATCTATCTATCTATCTATCTCATATCTATCTATCTCATATCTATCTATCTCATATCTATCTATCTATCTATCTATCTATCTATCTATCTATCTATCTATCTATCTATCTATCTATCTATCTATCTATCTATCTATCATCTATCTATCTATCTATCTATCTATCTATCTATCTATCTATCTATCTATCTATCTATCTATCTATCTATCTATCTATCTATCTATCTATGTATCTATCTATCTATCTATCTATCTATCTATCTATCTATCTATCTATCTATCTATCTATCTATCTATCTATCTATCTATCTATCTATCTATCTATCTATCTATCTATCTATCTATCTATCTATCTATCTATCTATCTATCATCATAGATAAATATAAGATAGACTCTTAATAAGCTGCAAGTTGGATGTAAATGGAGGCTGATTTGAGATAATTGCATTGTATATATTAAAACTGTTAAAAATAGAATTAAAAAGTTACACAATGTGTTAAAAACATATAGAAAAGATCATTAAATAAGAAGACCCCCGCCTGCAATGCTGCGTTTCCACAACGACATAGCTGCACAGATATGTGGCCCTATTCTGTGTGAAGATTGCAATCACTGCTTCCCTGGGAGCTCTGATGAACTCAGTGTGAGGCCTGATGAAAGATCAACCACAAAACAGGATTATTTGTTTCCTTACACTCAAGGGAATGTTTACTTATGTATGACTGAGAAAAAGAATAAACTGGACAATGAGAGGTTAATGTAACAAGAAAATCTGAGGAAAAATAGGTAATAGGTAATAGTAATAATGTAATAGCTATAAGGGCATGACCACACGTGGCGGATTTCCTCCGCAACTGTCCGCATCAATGCCGCACAGAATCTGCGTTGCAGATTCTGCAGCGGATCTGCACAAAATGTGCAGTAAATTGATGCGGACTAGCTGCTGCGGACTGCGGGAAAAGTACTTCCCTTCTCTCTATCAGTGCAGGATAGAGAGAAGGGACAGCACTTTCCCTAGTGAAAGTAAACGAATTTCATACTTACCGGCCGTTGTCTTGGTGACGCGTCCCTCCTTCGGCATCCAGCCCGACCTCCCTGGATGACGCAGCAGTCCATGTGACCGCTGCAGCCTGTTATTGGCCTGTGATTGGCTGCAGCCGTCACTTAGACTGAAACGTCATCCTGGGAGGCCGGACTGGAGACAGAAGCAGGGAGTTCTCGGTAAGTATGTACTTCAATTTTTTTTACAGGTTGCTGTATATTGAGATCGTAGTCACTGTCCAGGGTGCAGAAACAGTTACTGCCGATCGCTTAACTCTTTCAGCACCCTGGACAGTGAGTATTTACTGACGTCTCCTAGCAACGCTCCCGTAATTACGGGAGCCCCATTGACTTCCTCAGTCTGGCTGTAGACCTAGAAATACATGGGTCCAGCCAGAATGAAGAAATGTCATGGCAAAAAAGCAAGACGCATCCGCAGCACACATAACATGTGCATGACAGCTGCGGACTTCATTGCGGAATTTAGAATCTCCATTGAAGTCAATGGAGAAATTCCGCCATGAGTCCGCCACTGCTCCGCAACAGACAGAGCATGCTGCGGACACCAAATTCCGCTCCGCAGCCTATGCTCCGCAGCGGAATTTTACGCATCGTCTAAACGAACACTTCTAAATTAAAGTGGAAGTCAATGGAGAAACGGCTCCGCTGCGGATTAACGCTGCGGAGTGTCCGCAGCGGAATTTAAGTGAAATTCCGCCACGTGTGAACCCAGCCTTATAGTAGTTATATTCTTGTATATAGGAGCAGTATTATAGTAGTTATATTCTTGTATATAGGGGCAGTATTATAGTAGTTATATTCTTGTATATAGGGGCAGTATTATAGTAGTTATATTCTTGTATATAGGGGCAGTATTATAGTAGATATATTCTTGTATATAGGGGCAGTATTATAGTAGTTATATTCTTGTATATAGGGGGTAGTATTATAGTAGTTATATTCTTGTATATAAGGGGCAGTATTATAGTAGTTATATTCTTGTATATAGGGGCAGTATTATAGTAGTTATATTCTTGTATATAGGGGCAGTATTATAGTAGATATATTCTTGTACATAGGAGCAGTATTACAGTAGTTATATTCTTGTATATAGGGGGCAGTATTATAGTAGTTATATTCTTGTATATAGAGGGCAGTGTTATAGTAGTTATATTCTTGTATATAGGAGCAGTATTATAGTAGTTATATTCTTGTACATAGGAGCAGTATTATAGTAGTTATATTCTTGTATATACTAGGCAGTATTATAGTAGTTATATTCTTGTACATAGGAGCAGTATTACAGTAGTTATATTCTTGTGTATAGGGGCAGTATTATAGTAGTTATATTCTTGTATATAGGGAGCAGTATTATAGTAGTTATATTCTTGTATATAGAGGCAGTATTATAGTAGTTATATTCTTGTATATAGGAGCAGTATTATAGTAGTTATATTCTTCTATATAGGGGTAGTATTATAGTAGTTATATTCTTGTCTATAGGGGCAGTATTATAGTAGTTATATTCTTGTATATAGGAGCTGTATTATAGTAGTTATATTCTTGTATATAGGGGCAGTATTATAGTAGTTATATTCTTGTATATAGGAGGCAGTATTATAGTAGTTATATTCTTGTATATAGGAGCAGTATTATAGTAGTTATATTCTTGTATATAGGGGCAGTATTATAGTAGTTATATTCTTGTATATAGGGGGCAGTATTATAGTAGTTATATTCTTGTATATAGGGGCAGTATTATAGTAGTTATATTCTTGTACGTAGGGGGCAGTATTATAGTAGTTATATTCTTGTATATAGGAGCAGTATTATAGTAGTTATATTCGTGTATATAGGAGCAGTATTATAGTAATTATATTCTTGTATATAGGAGCAGTATTACAGTAGTTATATTCTTGTAAATAGGAGCAGTATTATAGTAGTTATATTCTTGTATATAGGGGCAGTATTATAGTAGTTATATTCCTGTATATAAGGGGCAGTATTATAGTAGTTATATTCTTGTATATAGGGGGCAGTATTATAAAAGTTATATTCTTGTATATAGGGGGCAGTATTATAGTAGTTATATTCTCGTACATAGGAGCAGTATTATAGTAGTTATATTCTTGTATATAGTGGCAGTATTATAGTAGTTATATTCTTGTATATAGGAGCAGTATTGTAGTAGTTATATTCTTGTATATAGGGGCAGTATTATAGTAGTTATATTCTTGTATACAGGGGCAGTATTATAGTAGTTATATTCTCGTACATAGGAGCAGTATTACAGTAGTTATATTCTTGTATATAGAAGGCAGTATTATAGTAGTTATATTCTTATATATAGGGGGCAGTGTTATAGTAGTTATATTCTTGTATATAGGGGCAGTATTATAGTAGTTATATTCTTGTATATAGGGGGCAGTATTATAGTAGTTATATTCTTGTATATAGGAGCAGTATTATAGTAGTTATATTCTTGTATATAAGAGCAGTATTATAGTAGTTATATTCTTGTATATAGGAGCAGTATTATAGTAGTTATATTCTTGTATATAGGAGCAGTATTACAGTAGTTATATTCTTGTGTATAAGGGCAGTATTATAGTAGTTGTAGTCTTTTCTATAGAGGGAGGGATAATTATTAGATAGACAGATAGATTAAGCAGATATATACATCATCTCAGCAGTCTACTGTAACATTTTCTGCTGTATTTTGTGTCCTGTTTTGTTTTTCACTTTCCATTTTCTATGAGTTGCAGACACAGTATGAATAACATTTTCCATAAAACAGAGGAGAAATTATGTGGCAGGATTAAGCAGAATCACAGTCATAAAAAGTGTATGTGCAAGCTTTGTACTCGGAGTATGGAATACAATTATATAAAGCATGGAAGCTGAATGTGAGAAAACCATATGGCAGAGGAGGGAAAGTAGCATCCAGAGGGCACCTTGAGGAGCTGGATTTCCTCCATTAACCATTACTTATCTTTAAGAAAAAGGTGTACTCCAAGGTCCTATATAATCACGGGCAATTCGGAGATATGACATTAAGGGGCCGCATTACCAGCACCTGTCTGTGATTCTGCTCTCTTCCTCTCCTCTAATTGATGACCACACAAGGTCACTGAAGGTCATGGATGGACAACAAAACCTGCAAATGTACATTACACGTTAGTTTCTGCAAATGCTGTTATTCATCTGCACTGCATAAAAACAACCTGCATTTCATTGATCGGATTATGATTTATTTATTTGGGTGACTATTAATAGTTTAAAATTCATTCACCTCAGTCTATGTGTAGCAGTTTAGTTGATGATTAGCGGTTTAGTACTTGTAGATTATAATCTGTCCTCACTGTAAAGTAAATCCGTCTCCACATACTGACTTCCTGCTGAGCTTGGACAGCAGTTAGTCTGACTAAGCTGAACTGCAGTATAAGGGCATGGCCCCACGTGGTGTATTTCTACCGCAACTGTCCGCATCACATAGTCTGCGTTGCAGATTCTGCTGCGGATCTGCCCAAAATGTGCAGTAAATTGATGCGGACTGGCCGTTGCTTATTGAGGTGAAAGTACTTCCCTTCTCTCTATCAGTGCAGGATAGAGAGAAGGGACAGCACTTTCCCTAGTGAAAGTAAACAAATTTCATACTTACCCTCTTTCGGCATCCAGCCCGACCTCCCTGGATGACGCGGCAGTCCATGTGACCGCTGCAACCTGTGATTGGCCTGTGATTGGCTGCAGCCGTCACTTAGACTGAAACGTCATCCTGGGAAGCCGGACTGGAGGAAGAAGCAGGGAGTTCTCGGTAAGTATGAACTTCTATTTTTTTGACAGGTTGCTGTATATTGGGATCGGTAGTCACTGTCCAGGGTGCAGAAACAGTTACTGCCGATCGCTTAACTCTTTCAGCACCCTGGACAGTGACTATTTACTGACGTCGCCTAGCAACGCTCCCGTAATTACGGGTGCACACACATAGTCACCCGTAATTACGGGAGTCCCATTGTCTTCCTCAGTCTGGCTGTAGACCTAGAAATACACATAGGTCCAGCCAGAATGAAGAAATGTCATGTTAGTAAAACCAATACGCTCCGCAGCACACATAACATGTGCATGACATCTGCGGACTTCATTGCGGAATTTAGAATCTCCATTGTAGTCAATGGAGAACTTCCGCAATGAGTCTGCAACCAGTCCGCCACTGGTCCGCAACATCCATTGTATGCTGCGGACACCAAATTCCGCACCGCAGCCTATGCTCCACAGCGGAATTCTCTGCATCGTCTAAACGAACCCTACTAAAAAGAAGTGGAAGGCAATGGAGAAACGGGTCCGCTGCGGATTAACGCTGCGGAGCGTCCGCAGCGGAATTCCAGAGCAATTCCGCCACGTGGGGCTTTGCCCTAAAGCATGGTGGAGGAAAAGAACAGCAGCCTGAGCCTCTAATGATACAGAAAGTGGATTTCAGACTGCTCCAATGAAAAATTTAGTTGAGCAATCACTTGTCATAGTTGTGTAATGTCCGTGGCTGCGGGCTGTCAGCTCCAGCCTCCCGCTGACAGCCGCAGCCACGAGTCGGCAAGTGCTGGCCCCAGCCTCCTGCTCAGGAGACGCCAGCGCTCGCATCCACTCACCTCCGCCGGAGCCCGCAGTGTGCGCGCGCACGCTCGTCCCCGCTCTTAAAGGGGCAGCGCGCGCACCGGACATCTTGAACGACCTTTGACCCGTGAGTACCCTGGGCTATAAGAGGGGTCCAGCCCCCTAGTTCGATGCCTGAGCGTTGTTAGTTTTCCCAGTCTGTCTTGCAAATGGTCCCTTAGTGTTTCCCGTTCCTGTTGTTACCCGTACCTTGTTCCCCGTTCCTGTTTCCCGTGCTTTGCCCTAGTATCAAGTCGTGCCACGTCCTGTGTCATCTGCCACATCCAGAGGAATCTGCCACGTCCTGTGTCATCTGCCACGTCTGGAGGAATCCGCCACGTCCTGTGTCGTCTGCCACGTCTGGAGGAATCCGCCACGTACTGTGTCATCTACCACGTGTGGAGGGATCCACCACGTCCTGTGTCATCTGCCACGTCCGGAGGAATCCGCCACGTCCTGTGTTATCTGCCACGTCCGGAGGAATCCGCCACGTCTGCGAAACTTGCGGCTCCTGTGTCATCCGCCACGTTTGGCGCCATCTGCTGCACCCATCTCATCTGTGCCAGAGCTGCGGCCACCATCTGGACTATTCAGGTACCCTTGTGCGGGACATTGTATTTCTGGGGTGTCCTGTTGTTTGGCCAGCTGCCTCCCCGCTGCGGCGGTACGGCCTAGTGGGTCCACTAACCCGCTCCGTGACAGTATGCTCAGGCCATGGACCCCACTGGTCAACCTGAGACGTTGACTACACAAGCCATGCTGGCTGAGATGGAGGATCTCCAGTCACGACAAGACCAGCTCCTCCTGTCGGTGAACGCCATAGCCCATCGGCTGCTTGCTTCGTCCACAGTCATCACCGCACCCGTTCCTGCGGTTCCGCCTGCTACACTTCCTGTCTGTACCGGTACCAACCCCCTGTGTTTCTTGCCGCTACCTCCACGCTATGACGGAGATCCGAGGTCCTGCAGGGGATTTTTGAATCAGTGCCTGATCCATTTCAGACTACATGCCAGGTCTTTCTGTTCGGATGATGTCAGGATCGCCTTCATCATCTCTCTCCTTACTGGCAAAGCCCTGGCATGGGCCAATCCTCTGTGAGAACATCAGGGACCAGAGACCCGGGACTTGTAGTGCTTCTTACAGACCTTCCGCTCGATCTTTGAGGTACCTGGGAGAGTTTCTTCGGCTGCTGCATCCTTGCTGACCCTACACCAGGGAGACCTCTCCGTAGGCGAGTATGCCATTCAGTTCCGTATCCTGGCTGCTGAATTGACCTGGAACAACGAGGCTTTGGTGGCTACATTCTGGCAGGGACTGTCTTCAGGGATCAAGGACGAGCTGGCTGCTCGCGATCTGCTATCTACCCTGGACGATCTTATCCTACTCGCCTCCCGTGTCGACATGAGGATCCGGGAACGTTCCCAAGAGGTTCTCCGGGGAAGAGAACTTCCCAGGCTGGATTCTGCTGTCCCGCAATCCTCCTCAGTCGTCCCACCAGAGGACCCGATGCAGAGTAATTATGTTAAATTGTCTACCCAGGAGAAACAATGCAGACGCACTTCCGGACTTTGTTTGTATTGCGGCCATGGAGGCCATATTGTGCGTCTGTGCCCCCAGAGGCCGGAGAGACCCCATTGCCTAGGATTGGTTGGAGAGACAACACTAGGTGGAACAGAATCTAAGAGAGGATTCACTTCCAAATTCACTATTCCTGTGACCCTGGTATCCGGCGACAGGACGCATCAAGTCTCTGCCTATCTTGACTCTGGCTCTGCTGCAAATTTCATCCAGAAGGAGCTTGTGGATCATCTTCAGCTGCCCACAGTTCCCCTGGAGACATCTTTGGCTGTTGCCTCAGTTAATGGACTGCCTCTGCCTGATCCCATTATCTCTAAAACCAAGCCGTTGATGCTCCAGGTTGGAGTACTTCATTCTGAATTTATTTTGTTCCTTGTTTTGCCCAAGGCCATCAATCCTGTTCTGCTGGGCCTGCCTTGGCTTCGACTACATGCCCCAGTCCTGGACTGGAATTCTGGAGAGGTTCTCCAATGGGGCTCCAAGTGCCATGGTCGTTATCTGTTGCAGATCCATCCTGTCAAGCCTTCTCTGCCTCAGTCGCTGTCGGGACTGCCTCCCCATTTTGCTCAGTATGCAGATGTTTTCAGCAAAAAGGAGGCTGAGACGCTGCCTCCACATCGCACCTATGACTGCCCCATTGAACTGGTTCCTAATGCCTCTCTTCCCCGTGGACGGGTATATCCTCTCTCCTTGCCTGAGTCTCTATCCATGTCAGCCTATATCAAGGAGAATCTGGAGAGGGGTTTTATACGAAAATCTTCCTCCCCGGCCGGGGCTGGATTCTTCTTCGTTAAAAAGAAGGATGGATCTCTTCGTCCCTGCATTGACTACAGGGGCCTCAACCTGATCACAGTCAAGAACAAATACCCGTTGCCACTCATCTCTGAGCTATTTGATCGCATACGAGGGGCCAACATTTTTTCTAAGCTAGACCTGCGTGGGGCTTACAATCTAGTCCGGATTCGCCGGGGTGACGAATGGAAGACGCCATTTAACACCCGGGACGGGCACTACGAATACCTGGTGATGCCCTTCGGACTGTGTAATGCTCCCGCAGTGTTTCAGGAGTTCGTTAACGACATCTTACGAGATCTACTCTATGTCTGTGTTGTTGTTTATCTCGATGATATTTTGATTTTCTCCCCAGATCAGACGACTCATCGGAGGCATGTTCGTCAGGTTCTACTACGATTGAGGGAGAATCATTTATACACCAAGCTGGAGAAATGCGTCTTTGAGAAGAGTTCTCTGCCCTTCCTGGGCTACATCATCTCGGATCAAGGCCTCAAAATGGATCCTGAGAAAGTGAAGGCTGTCCTGGAGTGGCCACGTCCCCAAGGCTTAAGGGCCATACAGCGGTCCCTGGGATTCGCCAATTTCTACCGGCAGTTTATTCCTAACTTCTCTTCTCTGACGTCTCCCATCTCGACCCTTACCAAGAAGGGTGTGAACGCCAAAGTGTGGACTCAAGAGGCAGAGTCTGCATTTAATAGCCTGAAGAGTGCCTTCACTTCAGCCTCGATCCTCCATCATCCTCACGTATCTCGGCAGTTCTCACTGGAAGTGGACGTTTCCTCTGTCGGTGCAGGTGCACTTCTGTTCCAGAGGAGCTCCAAAGGAAAGGCAGTAGTATGTGGCTACTACTCTAGACTGTTTTCTTCTGCTGAGCGCAATTACTCCATTGGAGATCGGGAGCTGCTGGCCATCAAATTGGCTCTGGAGGAGTGGAGACATCTTCTGGAGGGCGCTGCTCACCCCATCCTGATCTTCACCGACCACAAGAACCTCACTTACCTTCAGTCCGCTCAAAGACTTAATCCTCGTCAAGCCAGGTGGTCACTGTTCTTCACCCGTTTTCTGTTTGTGCTCCACTACCGTCCCGCGGACAAGAATGTGAGGGCCGATGCCCTGTCCAGATCGTTTGAGACAGAAGACACAGTGGAGTCCCTCCAGACCATCATAGACCCGTGCTGCATCGTCACTGCTAATCCTCTGCAGGTTGGAGACGTCCCTCCTGGGAGGAATTTTGTTCGGTTGGCGGACAGGAGAAGAATTCTCCGCTGGGGACATAGTTCTAAACTTGCTGGGCACACCAGTGTCCGTAAAACCCGAGACCTGATTGCTCGTCACTTTTGGTGGTCCACGCTACCTAAGGATGTTCTGGACTTTGTCTCTTCTTGCACGGTGTGTGCCTCTAACAAAGTGACTCACAGCAAGCCTGCCGGCCTGCTTCAACCTCTGCCTGTACCCAATGCCCCCTGGCAACACATTGCGATGGACTTCGTCACAGACCTTCCCCCCTCAGCAGGATGTAACACTGTCTGGGTGGTGGTGGACCGGTTCTCTAAGATGGCTCATTTTATCCCGCTGACCGGCCTACCTTCTGCTCCTCGTCTGGCAAGTCTCTTCATCCAGCACATCTTCCGCTTGCATGGCTTGCCTCTTCACATTGTGTCCGACCGGGGGGTTCAGTTTACCTCTAAGTTCTGGAGAGCCCTCTGTAAACTCCTGGATGTGAGATTGGACTTTTCCTCTGCCTATCACCCCCAGTCCAATGGGCAAGTTGAGAGGATCAACCAGATCATGGAAAATTATCTCCGCCACTTCATCTCTTCACAGCAGGATAACTGGGTACAGCTTCTACCATGGGCCGAATTTTCTTACAACAACCACACAAGTGAGTCCACCACTTCCACTCCGTTTCACATCGTGTACAGTCAACATCTCAGAGTCCCTCTTCCTGTGTCGACTTCATCTCAGGTTCCCGCTGCTGACTCTGCATATGGGGACTTCCTGCAAATCTGGCAACAGACCCGGTCCTCTATTTTAATGGCAGTAGATCGCATGAAGCGAAAGGCAGATACTAAGAGAAGAGAGCCGCCTCAGTATCTTCCGGGGACTAAAGTCTGGCTGTCCTCTCGGAACATTCGCTTGAGGGTGCCCTCATACAAATTCGCTCCCAGGTTCCTTGGACCATTCGAGGTCCTGCAGCAGATCAACCCTGTCGCCTACAAGCTTCGGCTGCCCCCTACCCTCAGGATTCCCAACTCCTTCCACGTCTCCCTCCTGAAGCCTGTGATCCTAAACCGCTTTTCCAAGACTCCCAGCCCTGCGGTTGCTCCCAGCGGCTCCTCGGACATCTTTGAGGTAAAGGAGATCTTGGACACCAAGAGAGTGAGAGGAAAAAAACTTTTATTTGGTGGATTGGAGGGGGTTTGGTCCCGAAGAGAGGTCCTGGGAGCCAGAAGAGAACCTCAATGCCCCTACTCTTCTAAAGAAGTTTCTCTCTCGCTCTGGTCCCAAGAAGAGGGGGTGTAAGAGGGGGGATACTGTAATGTCCGTGGCTGCGGGCTGTCAGCTCCAGCCTCCCGCTGACAGCCGCAGCCACGAGTCGGCAAGTGCTGGCCCCAGCCTCCTCCTCAGGAGACGCCAGCGCTCGCATCCACTCACCTCCGCCGGAGCCCGCAGGGTGCGCGCGCACGCTCGTCCCCGCTCTTAAAGGGGCAGCGCGCGCACCGGACATCTTGAACGACCTTTGACCCGTGAGTACCCTGGGCTATAAGAGGGGTCCAGCCCCCTAGTTCGATGTCTGAGCGTTGTTAGTTTTCCCAGTCTGTCTTGCAAATGGTCCCTTAGTGTTTCCCGTTCCTGTTGTTACCCGTACCTTGTTCCCCGTTCCTGTTTCCCGTGCTTTGCCCTAGTATCAAGTCGTGCCACGTCCTGTGTCATCTGCCACATCCAGAGGAATCTGCCACGTCCTGTGTCATCTGCCACGTCTGGAGGAATCCGCCACGTCCTGTGTCGTCTGCCATGTCTGGAGGAATCCGCCACGTCCTGTGTCATCTGCCATGTCTGGAGGGATCCGCCACGTCCTGTGTCATCTGCCACGTCCGGAGGAATCCGCCATGTCCTGTGTTATCTGCCACGTCCGGAGGAATCCGCCACGTCTGCGCAACCTGTTGCTCCTGTGTCATCCGCCACGTTTGGCGCCATCTGCTGCACCCATCTCATCTGTGCCAGAGCTGCGGCCACCATCTGGACTATTCAGGTACCCTTGTGCGGGACATTGTATTTCTGGGGTGTCCTGTTGTTTGGCCAGCTGCCTCCCCACTGCGGCGGTACGGCTTAGTGGGTCCACTAACCCGCTCCGTGACAAGTTGTTTCTTAAAATCCATTAAGCAACCAGCCTCTTCTAAAATAAATGACAAGATAAACTTGGCTACATCTGTACATGTCTCTGACAATTTGCTGCAGTGCAATAGCACACGAAAAAAAAGCCACTAAAAAGTCATTGAAAAGGCCAAGTTAAAGTTTCTTGACACTTTGTATTTAATGCGTTAAAGGTCAAGATAAAGATGGCTACATTACTGTCAGTGGTAGAAACATTTATGACATCCAGGAGTGAGCGTGCTCAGCTGTTGTTACATCTCCCATAGAACAAAGAGCATGCCCAAGCAAGTGCAACCTCTTCTACTCTTCTGTTGATTCACTAATATGGAACGGTGAATGGGAGGAGGAAAAGAAATGGATCATCCAAAGGCGCTGCTGTGTGGTGAAATCAACGGAATAGCAGAGAGGTGTAGTTCCAGATATAAAATATCTTTATTAGAACAAGACGTGGCTACGCGTTTCGACGCTGAACAAGCGTCTTCCTCAGGCCATGTACACATTAGACTTCTGACCCTTATATATCAGAATGAATTCAAATTGACAGGAACTAAAAAACCGCCAAGTCTGCCGGGGTCAGAGTGTGACCGTGACGTCACAACCAGTTATTTTTGGAAAACATTAAAACCACAATAAAAGGCACATTGAGAAAGCAAATACAAGGAATAGTTTATTTTAGAAACATAAAAACTTGATGATAGTGATACAATAAAATGATGCGTAAAAATAGTATTGTTTAAAGACAGATGACAAAGATACAGATATCTTCGTCATCTGTCTTTAAACAATACTATTTTTACGCATCATTTTATTGTATCACTATCATCAAGTTTTTATGTTTCTAAAACAAACTATTCCTTGTATTTGCTTTCTCAATGTGCCTTTTATTGTGGTTTTAATGTTTTCCAAAAAGAACTGGTTGTGACGTCACGGTCACACTCTGACCCCGGCAGACTTGGCGGTTTTTTCATTCCTGTCAATTTGAATTCATTCTGATATATAAGGGTCAGAAGTCTAATGTGTATATGGCCTGAGGAAGTCACTTGTTCAGCGTCGAAACGCGTAGCCACGTCTTGTTCTAATAAAGATATTTTATATCTGGAACTACACCTCTCTGACATTCCATTGATTTCACCACGCAGCAGCGCCTTTGGATGATCCATTTCTTTTCCTCCTCCCATTCATCTTGCTAAGCGGTCCTCTTTGGGAACCATTTCGGATCTGGCAGCAGCATTTGTGGATTCATTTTTTGCGATTTATACATTTGACCTAGATGAGCATGGCAATGTTTTCCTCCTCACCTGCCTAACCTATTGACCCGCACAAGGTGGTGCTGTGTTTTTTGCTCTTCTCTTCACTATAATATGGAACGGGGTACACAAGTTTCCATTTTCATGATTTTTGCATGTCCCATTGGTGGCAACTCCACCAGTCAAGCATTTCTAATATATATTGTAGATACTTAATATATTTCTAAATATAACCCCAGTGCATTATGGGCACCCAAGGAATTGGGTCCCCTGATTGCAGTAACTACTTTTGACTGAGCGATTCCTAAATAAGAACTTCTTATCATTTTTTTAATACCATTTCTGCAGGAGCTGAGGAAGGGGGTGCTGAAATATTGGTGAGGACATACTAAGCCGAATCTGTCTAGAATAAATTGCGGAGAGCACATCGTCCTCATCATGTAGCAGAATGAATGACAGGTCCGCTGAGATGTACAGAGGATTGTGACTGCATCATTTACTTTGACAATATCACTGCTAATTCCAATTATAAAATATGACGTTTTCACATTCTTAAATGTCAAGCAGAAGACGTTTGCGCTTGCAAACCATATGTCAGAGCGCAGGAGGCCGTACAAGAAGCCAACGGTGCACAGAAGATTACCAACTGATAAGTAGTCAGCAGTGCTATGTTTATTGTAGATTTGGAGCCCCGAACCCCCTCCCCTCCATCTTTGATGGAATATTCCATAGCTTTACCGCTCTTACAGTAAAGAACCCTACTCACAGCTGGAGATTGTCCTTCCAGTAATATTGGGATTTAATGGAGCAGAGCTGCTGTAGTAGTACTGATTTTATCATTTAACTGTTTCTTTTAGGAGAAAAAAAGTGTTGGACTGAGGTACTGTACAGATGTAGTCTACTTTATCTTGAATTTTAACGTATTATATACACAATGTCAAAGAACTTTATCTTGACTTTTTAATTGGCTTTTGTTGTGTGATATCACACTGCAGCAAATTATCAGAGGCCAGATAAACTTGGCTACATCTGTATGTAGTATTATCTGAGACCGGTATACAGTTATAATTAGCGCCTACAAAGCATTGTTACTTTAGTGCTGTATGACGTTGTTATATGTTCACTGTATGCCACTATTATGTAGGTACATGAATGTGTGGCAGCATTTGGGAGCACTTTGGCACTTATGGTGCCATTATTTAGGCACTATATGGTACTATTATTGGTAGACTTCTCTACATGCTGGCCCAGGCCATCCACAGGTCTTGATCTGGTCCTGAGGATCTTAGCTCTGCTACATCTGTAGATTTCCAGAGCACTAGTTGTTTCAAGTTAGACCAACATAACACTGACTGATTTATCTTATTGCGCAGATCGTGTAGAAATGTCAATACAATGAATAAGTGAAATCTAAATTAGGAGAACCAAGTTGTGGGCACAAAATGAAGACGGGGCGACAGATGTTTTATATTGTAAAGTGTGACCATGAAAGTGGTGGAAGACATTAGAAGTTACTTAAAATTCTCTATAATCTGAAAGTTTATTTGTCTTCCTATAACATTGTGGCAGATTGTTGGAGCAGTGACTATGGAGCGCACGGTGGATGGTACAGTGATTAGTTCAGCAGATGCACGCCCAATGTCTTGTGTGGACTGATTTCCTCGGTGACAGACAAGACTCATCACTTGCAGTCCCAATTGTCATTTGCTCTACACTGACCCAGTTTCTTTAATTTTCTTTTTCATCTACTCGTTAATTGAGTTTCTATATGGTTCATCTTTCCTGTAATGAGTGTAATGTGCAATGAATTTACTTCTTGCAGCTGTTGCAGTCTTCACTTCTACTGATCATGACAGAGATAACTTTTTATAGCTATTCTTGTACTTTTCTAAGAAAAACAGAAATTCACTGTGTAAATACATAAATTACTTATCCTGTACTGATCCTGTGTTACATCCTATATTATACTCCAGAGCTGCACTCCCTATTCTGCTGGTGGAGTCACTGTGTACATACATTACATTACTTATCCTGTACTGATCCTGAGTTATATCCTGTATTATACTCCAGAGCTGCACTCACTATTCTGCTGGTGGAGTCACTGTGTACATACATTACATTACTTATCCTGTACTGATCCTGAGTTACATCCTGTATTATACTCCAGAGCTGCACTCACTATTCTGCTGGTGGAGTCACTGTGTACAAACATTACATTACTTATCATGTACTGATCCTGAGTTATATCCTGTATTATACTCCAGAGCTGTACTCACTATTCTGCTGGTGGAGTCACTGTGTACATACATTACATTACTTATCCTGTACTGATCCTGAGTTACATCCTGTATTATACTCCAGAGCTGTACTCACTATTCTGCTGGTGGAGTCACTGTGTACATACATTACTTATCCTGTGGTGATCCTGAGTTATATCCTGTATTATACTCCAGAGCTGCACTCACTATTCTGCTGGTGAAGTCACTGTGTACATACATGACATGACTTATCCTGTACTGATCCTGAGTTACATCCTGTATTATACTCCAGAGCTGCACTCCATATTCTGCTGGTGGAGTCACTGTGTACATACATTACAATAACTTATCCTGTACTGATCCTGAGTTACATCATGTATTATACTCCAGAGCTGCACTCACTATTCTGCTGGTGGAGTCACTGTGTACATACATTACATTACTTATCCTGTACCGATCCTGTGTTACATCATGTATTATACTCCAGAGCTGCACTCACTATTCTGCTGGTGGAGTCACTGTGTACATACATTACATTACTTATCCTGTACCGATCCTGTGTTACATCATGTATTATACTCCAGAACTGCATTCACTATTCTGCTCATGGAGTCATTGCGTGCGTACGTACATTACATTACTTATCCTGTACTGATCCTGAGTTGCAGTCTATATTATATTAAAGCCACATATACAATTCTACAGGCTTCAGAGCTAAAATCTCCCAATATCTCCTACTTGTTCACTGTCTGCCCAGAGCTTGTTGTGGGATTCAGTAATCTGTACAGTTATCTTATATAAGAAAAACTAGCTGACCATCTGCCTTAAAGGAGCTCCGCTATGCAGTAGATTTGTGAATTATTTTGTTCAGCTGCCACAGATGTAGGCTTTTAATACAAGAAAGAGTTCTGATACATTGTAACAAGCCCTGCACCTGTGTAAGCAGGACATGATCAGGCCAGTTTTTTTAGCCACTGCGAGTAATTTATAGGAAACCGAGATAATGAAAACAGTGAAGGTTTGAAGCACAAATTATATTAGAAATTGGCAGATCCTTTTGTTATACAAAGATTGTTTAATTGTTCAACCCCTAATTAAAATCCTAAAAAAGCAACTTTTGCATTGCTGCACCTGAGCGCTACAAAAATTTCCATGGACACTCATATAGGGGCTGTATTTCGGACCCATGTTGTACGTCCCTTAATATGGCACCTGTAGAAATCTATGGCCCATAATGGGCCTTCAATTCCTTACTGTGGCTTGTGCCGCTGTGTGCTGTATTATACATATATACTTCTAGGAGAGAACACAGTGGCACACACAGGT
Source organism: Rhinoderma darwinii (assembly GCF_050947455.1). Lineage (NCBI taxonomy): Eukaryota > Metazoa > Chordata > Amphibia > Anura > Rhinodermatidae > Rhinoderma > Rhinoderma darwinii. The sequence goes on along the minus strand of NC_134698.1, from coordinate 80,497,627 downwards.
ACCATACAGCAGCACACACTGTCTACGGCTCCATATTTCTGACCTGTAGGGACTCCGCGGGCTCCCCACCCTCTTTCTTGCTGGAGAGGGGAGTTCTGCACAGCAGCACAGGTTTTAACCATCCAGCAGCGAAGTGGAAGGTACAGTCCAGAGCTGGTCCCCTCTCTCCATGGGCCCCTAAGCAGCTGCGTTGACTGTCCCCACAGTATGTACGCCCCTGAATCTGCCTGCCATATAGGCTGAGTGGCATCATTTGTCTCTATGTACTGTGTATATGGCTCATTCTGTGGTCACGCGCAGAACTTTATTGCATTGGCAGCATGCAAATGAATACCTTGGCATCGCTGGCAGACAGTGTTGTCCCTTTGCTGCGTGACATGTCATTTTATTTTTGACTCTGCTGGAACTTTCATGCTCAGTGATCCTTGTCATTACCTCTCCAGCTGTTTTCTGTCCACAAATCATGTTGAGCGGACGTCGTAGATAAATAGAAATACATTTCCTGGCAGTTTTACCATTATTGACAAAAACTGAAGAGGAGGAAGCCGAGCCGTAATCATTTTATAGTGTGTCCTCTCTAAACGGCCTTGGATACTCGTTACTTTATGGATTTTATACACAAAGTCATATAACATACACAAACACATAAAACATATCTAGCGACATGTCACAGACAATTGCTTAAAGAGGATCTGTCACCTCTCCTGGCATGTCTGTTTTAGCCAATAGTAGTATTCCGATGAAATAACAATTCAGGAGCATCTTAGAATAATGTTGTGTTGTGACATTCCTCTGTTATTCCTCCTGGAAATCTGAGTATTAATTGACAAATGGGTGTTACCATACTCCTTGTGAAAAGGGCGTGTCCCTACACACTCTGACACTGTCCAATCAGTGCTGACAGTATCAGACTGTGTATAGGACACACCCTATTAACAAAGCGAATAGTAATGCCTAGTCAGTTAATTATTTACTCATACATTTCCATGAGGAATAACAGAGGGACACCCAACATAGAAATATTTTACGGGAAATACAAGAATTCACTAAACCAGACACGCCAGGAGAGCGGACTGGTTCTTTTTTAAAGACCTATTGCAGGAAACCACCATAAATTACAGGTAAAGTACAGTATTTCTTACCAATGATAGCCATTTTTGGCTGATTCTTGATTTAAAGTTTACCTATCATTATATTTTTTAGGCATTTATAATAAGTACTTTTGAATATATAAAACGTTGTAATATATCTCATCAGGAGGATCGTGTCATTTTCCTCACCTTCTAGCAGCTGGTAGTTCCACTTTCTATGCCTGCAGGCTTTATGTAAAGGTTCACCAACCTCCTAAGTTACCAAAAAAACAAGCAGGAAGGGGAGGATGGGGATGCAGCTGCAGTATCTCTCCATCAGTGAGACTGCATGCTGTGAGAGGGGAGAGGGAGGTGGTCCCAGCAATCAGACCCCCAGTAATCACACTTTTATAGTTTATCTACTTGACATACCTTAACAGTATATGAGGGGATAACCCCTTTAAGGATATTATCCCTCTTAACCTAAAGGGATAAACCTGCCTAATAAAAGTCTAAAATATCATCTCTGCTCGTCCTAATTCTAAGTTTGATAGATAATATTCTATGACATTGATGTTTCCGTCCACAGTAACTGGAAGCTTCGGGGCCCCAATGCAAAATCTGAAATACACCACCAACTATTAGGGTATGTTCACACGGCAAACGAAAAATGGAAGTAAAATACGGAGCTGTTGTCAAGGGAAAACAGCCTCTGATTTTAAGCCGTTTTTTATGCATCAAGCGTTTTTGATGCGTTTTTTACGGCCGTTTTTTGGAGCTGTTTTTTCTAATGAGACAATGAAAAACGGCTCTAAAAACGGTTCAAGTAGTGACATGCACATATTTTTTACAGAGAGTTTTTTTACACGCCGATTTTACAAACGGCCGCGTAAAAAAAACGGCCCGTGGGAACAAAACGCCGATTTTTATATATTTTTTTTCCATTGAAAACAAGCCGTGTGAACATACCCTTACATTTCATATATAACACTGGTTTCCTCATATGGGGCAGAGGGAACTTTTGGGGCCCCCCAGGTGCAGGGTGTAACTTCTGCCTCTCCCCCCTTAGTTGCACCCCCTGATCATCTACATCTAGAAGACAACAATACGCATGTCCCTGGTGATATCTGGACTGACATGTTGTATCCTGTAACTAGATACAGTATCTTATATTCTGACAGCGAGAGAATAATGAAAATGTAAGGCCCAATTTCCAGCTGGGTAAAAAATAAAATCCTGTTTAGCTATTCCTGCGCGAGCTTTATGAGGTTCTCCAGGGATGTGGCCCATTTTTTGCTATCGTCTTTATACTTACATTAGCGGAGAGGTAAGACGGAGCCTATTCCACCTGCTCAAATCCACAAGCGGGTCACACTCCTCCTCATCCACTCTAGAAACACTTTCTTGTTTCAATTCTCAGCTCTGAAATATTAATAAACACTTATGAATGTGCTACATGGAAGAGATAATTACCTGCGATATGAAACGTTCTGATCATTTTTCGTATGCTGCAGATTTAAGGGAACATTTTTAATGGGTTGTTCATAGTAAAACAGGATTTTCCACTATAATCACAATTACAAAATTATTATTATCATTATTATCATTATTATTAATTATTTTATGATTGATATTATTATTATATAAAATTAATCTATTCAAAATCTTATGTCGTTTTGTACATACATTACATTACTTGTTCTATATTATACTGATCCGGAGTTCCATCCTGTATTATACTCCAGAGCTGCACTCACTATTCTGCTGGTGGAGTCACTGTGTACATACATTACTTATCCTGTACTGATCCTGAGTTACATCCTGTATTATACTCCAGAGCTGCACTCACTATTCTGCTGGTGGAGTCACTGTGTACATACATTACATTATCCTGTACTGATCCTGAGTTATATCCTGTATTATACTCCAGAGCTGCACTCACTATTCTGCTGATGGAGTCACTGTGTACACATATTACATTACTTATCCTGTACTGATCCTGAGTTATATCCTGTATTATACTCCAGAGCTGCACTCACTATTCTGCAGGTGGAGTCACTGTGTACATATATTACATTACTTATCCTGTACTGATCCTGAGTTATACCCTGTATTATACTCCAGAGCTTCACTCACTATTCTGCTGGTGGAGTCACTGTGTACATATATTACATTACTTATCCTGTACTGATCCTGAGTTACATCCTGTATTATACTCCAGAGCTGCACTCACTATTCTGCTGGTGGAGTCACTGTGTACATACATGACATTACTTATCCTGCACTGAACCTGAGTTATATCCTGTATTATACTCCAGAGCTGCACTCGCTATTCTGCTGGTGGACTCACTGTGTACATACATTACATTACTTATCCTGTACTGATCCTGAGTTACATCCTGTATTATACTCCAGAGCTGCACTCACTATTCTGCTGGTGGAGTCACTGTGTACATACATTACATTACTTATCCTGTACTGATCCTGAGTTACATCCTGTATTATACTCGAGAGCTGAACTCACTATTCTGCTGGTGAAGTCACTGTGTACATACATGACATTACTTATCCTGTACTGATCCTGAGTTATATCCTGTATTATACTCCAGAGCTGCACTCACTATTCTGCTGGTGGGGTCACTGTGTACATACATTATATTACTTATCCTGCACTGATCCTGAGTTACATCCTGTATTATACTCCAGAGCTGCACTCACTATTCTGCTGGTGGAGTCACTGTGTACATACATTACATTACTTATCCTGTACTGATCCTGAGTTACATCCTGTATTATACTCCAGAGCTGCACTCACTATTCTGCTGGTGGAGTCACTGTGTACATACATTACATTACTTATCCTGTACTGATCCTGAGTTACATTCTGTATTATACTCCAGAGCTGCACTCACTATTCTGCTGGTGGAGTCACTGTGTACATACATTACATTACTTATCCTGTACTGATCCTGAGTTATATCCTGTATTATACTCCAGAGCTGCACTCACTATTCTGCTGGTGGGGTCACTGTGTACATACATTATATTACTTATCCTGCACTGATCCTGAGTTACATCCTGTATTATACTCCAGAGCTGCACTCACTATTCTGCTGGTGGAGTCACTGTGTACATACATTACATTACTTATCCTGTACTGATCCTGAGTTACATCCTGTATTATACTCCAGAGCTGCACTCACTATTCTGCTGGTGGAGTCACTGTGTACATACATTACATTACTTATCCTGTACTGATCCTGAGTTATATCCTGTATTATACTCCAGAGCTGCACTCACTATTCTGCTGGTGGGGTCACTGTGTACATACATTACATTACTTATCCTGTTCTGATCCTGAGTTACATCCTGTATTATACTCGGGAGCTGAACTCACTATTCTGCTGGTGAAGTCACTGTGTACATATACATGTATGACATTATTTATTCTGCACTGATCCTAATGTAAGAAAAACTAACTGCCCCCTGCCTTATAGTAGCTCTGCTAAATGATAGGAAAATTGCAAGAAATTATCTAAAATATTCCCACATTAGAAAAAGCATTTGTATATTTCTCAGCCAATTTAAGGCTCTCACTTATCCTGAAGGGGCAGTATGCCAAATACATGTCAAGGAAAGTGTAGAAAAGTACACTGTAGGTTTTAATGAGGCAAAAACATGCCAGAGAACTGTCTTTTTTGCAGTAGATTTGAGATATACACGTCTAGTTACCGTTTGTTGATAATAATGTATAGTGCAGCCTTCGGCCTCCTGCACACAATCTTGGATCTGCCCATATTGTACCTCCGGAGACACACAAAGGGGTTTTCAAACAGATTTTGTGAGAATCCAGGTAGAAAAATCCTGGCATGCTCCTTCCCATGCAATACTACCGAGTCATTTTAAGGAAGCACACATATTTTTTTGTCTTTTTGCTGTCGACACTGCAAACAAAAATATAACCCCGGGGTGAATAGGGGGAGATGTGTGTGATGTGACAATCCTCCGTTCTTAGCTAATGTGCCGAACCTTCTGTCATTAGTGTTTTTGTTGCGATTAGCTTCAGTAATCCAACACATAACAGAATAGATTCCTACCCAAGTGATGGTTTAACAGACATCTCCCGATCCCACGGCTTCCAGTCTTTTTGACCTATAATATTTTTTATTTTATTTTTTATAAAAAAAATTCTAAGCAATACATTTTTTTCCTCCTTTCTTTTCCCACTTTTTTTTCCCATTTTTTGATATCGTAATTATCATTATCATTAGTTCTTGAAAATACTTCTGCAAAAAATGTCATGTCGGGGTATGTTCACACGCAGTGTTTTCAGGCGTATTTGGGGGTGTTTACGCCTCTAAAAATGCCTGAAAAAAAAGAAGCTGAACGCCTCCAAACATCTGCCCATTGAAATCAATGGGAAAAACAGCATCTAGTTCATACGGGGCGTCTTTTTATACCTGTTTTAAAAAACGGAGCGTAAAAAGACGCTCCATAAAATGAAGTAGCATGTCACTTCTTGAGGCGTTTTTTGGAGCTGATTTTCCATTGAACACTATGAAAAACGCCTAAAAAAACGCCTCAAAATATGCCTGAAAACACTGCGTGTGTACATACCCTAAGGGTATTTGCACACACACTAATTACGGACGTAATTCGGGCGTTTTTGCCCCGAATTACGTCAAAAAATAGCGCCTCGATAGCGTTGACAAACATCTGCCCATTGAAAGCAATGGGCAGACGTTTGTCTGTTCAGACGAGGCGTAATTTACGCGCCGCTGTCAAATTACGGCGCGTAAATAGACGCCCGCATCAAAGAAGTGACCTGTCACTTCTTGGGGCGTAATTGGAGCCGTTATTCATTGACTCCAATGAATAGCAGCGCCAATTACGTCCGTAATGGACGAGGCGTTCAAGCGCCTGCACATGCCGGTACGGCTGAAATTACGGGGATGTTTTCAGGCGGAAACATCCCCGTAATTTCAGCCGTTACGGACGCTGTCGTGTGAACATACCCTAAGGCTGGGTTCACACACACTATTTACAGACGTAATTCAGGCGTTTTAGCGTCGCCAAACATCTGCCCATTCATTTCAATGGGCCTTACGATGTTCTGTGCCGACGGTCATTTTTTTTACGCGCCGCTGTCAAAAGACGGCGCGTAAAAAAGACGCCCGCGTCAAAGAAGTGCATGTCACTTCTTGAGACGTAATTGGAGCCGTTTTCCATTGACTCTATTGAAAAACAGCTCCAATTACGTCCATAATGGACGCAGCGAAAAACGCCTGCAACATGCCATTACGGCTGAAATGCCGGAGCTGTTTTCTCCTGATATAGTTGAGCTGTAATATGCCCATGTGGATGAGGCCTAAAACGTCTATTATCTTGTGTTTAATAGTAATATAGTGCGGCGGATCACTATATAAGACATACCCAGGGTATGTATATCAGGCTACACACAAAGTAGAGACACATAGAGACACATAGCTCTGCATTTGAGCTGTATACACTAAAAATCTTCAGTGGTTTTATCAAGAATATTTACAATGTTGCCTCATTTATTTATTTTTTGGGATACATTGAAGTAATAAAAAAATAAAAAAATATGTTGCAAAGGCCAACATAGTATTTGATACCAATCCCATCTATCAGTTGTATACTAGTGCACTTGTAATATGTTGATACTTTATACACAAAGAAATATAACAATGTTAGAAATTCTGGTTACACCTACAAAAAAAATCACAAAAAGATAAAAAGCCATAAATATAGGGGAGACGATACATAAACACAGTCCATTATCCAATAACCAAACATCATTTTGTATTTTTACTATGGTTTTGTTTAATATTATTGTTCTTTAATCTAAACCCAACTCTCTGAGCTGTTATCAGCCACAATGGTCCATTTGATGTGCCTCCTGGGCTGCATGCCAACTGTTGGCTCTGGTTCAAATACCCGCTAGGTTTTTAGCTTTTTTGGCTGCCATAACCTTAAACTAATATGGATGTTAATGTTGTGTTTATGTTGTAAATTATATTGCGCCTGTAAAAACGTATTCATAAATTATTGTGATGGTGGTGGCAAAGCAGTATATTTGGTCATATATTCAGTCAAAAGAACAGACGCATTGATAAAAACAGGCTTTTCTATTATTATCTTTTTTATTATTATTATTATTATTATTATTATTATTATTATTATTATTATTATCATCATCCTGTCTGTATATACTAAAAGTGTATTGTGCTTTATAGAGTGTTTTCACCTTAGTTCCTGTACCTGTCCAGGTAAAGATACAGGAAAGACAAACAATATCTACTTATTCATGGCATTTATTTATAAATATAGTATTATTAATTCAATTGTATTATTATTATTATTATTATTATTATTAATAATAATATTTATTTGTTTTCTATTATTATTACAAGTATATTATTTATTATTATGGTTATTTATTTGTTATTATTATTTATTTGGTTTATTTCAGTTTTTACTAGGATTATTATTGTTGTATTTGTTACTATAAAATGATCATCATTATTATTATTAATAATATTATTTTATTTATTATTATCATCATCTTTTTTTTATTTTTTACTGTTATTTTTATTTTATTCATATTATTTGTTTTGTTTTTTTAAAATAGCATTTTAATGATCTCAAAATTTTGGACCATGATGCTTTGTGGCAGGGAATCACATCTAAACTTAGGTATGGCAGAATAGGCAAACGCATGTTACACTTATAGAAACCATAGACAAAGGCATTAAGAGGCTAAATGCGCGTTGGGGCGGACGTTCGCTGTGAGGATACTCCTGCCATTTAACACGGGTATAAAAGAGTATCCGGCACACCAATTTAGAAAAAAAGGTAATTTTATTTTGTTTTTAATGGCAGTAGCAGAGTGCGATGTTTCGGTCTAAGCGACCTTCATCAGGCGCTGAGCCGTGCTGGAAAAACTGCATAGACGAGCGCTTGTGGTACTGATAGCGGCTGGCCGCTGTATCATGGCGCTCATCTATGCAGTTTTTCCAGCACGGCTCAGGGCCTGATGAAGGTCGCTTAGACCGAAACGTCGCACTCTGCTACTGGCATTAAAAACAAAATAAAATTACCTTTTGTTTTCGAAATTGGTGTGCGGAATACTCTTTTATACTCATCTTCGGGTTGGGCCCCTATCCATGCAAAACCCCATCCTTCCACATATCTGGTGCTGTCTGAACCTATACACAAATTTAACACGGGTATGTTATGTTCCTAGATATTCATCTTTATTGGTGATCCAATTACTTCCTCTTATCTTTACACTGACCTAAAAAATTATATTGTTTGTACCATCGTATACTATTCATGCAACTTGGCATTTATAGACTCTGTATATTTTTTCTTTATACTCGGTCTATGTATTCATGTTTTAGGTTTTTTTCATGTTCTTATCATCTCTTTTGGGGGTTGCATAGCGAATTATCCTTTTTATCTGTAGGTTTGTGGATTCTTGTTATTGTTCTGAATTCAGTTTTTAGTTTAGTTTAATTAAATAAAGATATTTTTTTCAATTTCCTATATTTCTTGTCATTGTAGCATTTATTTTTTGTAGGTTTGTCATATGCTTATTTGATGCATTTAGGATTTAACCCCAGGATCAGCTCATATGAACAATGTATGATTTTCTTTTGCATTTGGGATATTGGATCCGTGCTGTTATTTTGGTCTATAGAAACCATAGTCTTGTTTTGTTTGCCCCCCTCTCCTTCATTGCCAAATATGTTCAAGATAATAAACTGTATTCTTAATACATGACCTGAACCCTTCTTTATGAAAATTTGCCCTTATGTGGACCTTGACTATCTATCTATCTATCTATCTATCTATCTATCTATCTATCTATCTATCTATCTATCTATCTATCTATCTATCTATCTATCTATCTATCTCATATCTGTCTATCTATCTATCTATCTATCTATCTATCTCCCATCTATCTATCTATCTATCTATCTATCTATCTATCTATCTATCTATCTATCTATCTATCTATCTATCTATCTATCTATCTATCTATCTATCTATCTATCTATCTATCTATCTATCTATCTATCTATGTGCTTAGGTCAGAAGGATATTGTTGCCTTCTGGCTTTGGGTGTGAGCCCAAGCATGGCCGCATTTCTTCCAAAAACTCCATACGTGTACTCTAGTGGCCAGTGTGAGAATTTAATTTTTTATTATATACACAAATAAATAAAACAAATGAAAAAAACACCACTTTAAAAAATAAAAAATGTAAAATAAGAACATAATTTAAATAATATGTAGTTTTTTGATGATACATTCTCTCTGAATTATCCCTAGTTTATGAGCCTGACATAAGAGGTTCCCTAGAAAGAGGACAGGATGTTGGGTTATGGGAATACACAAGTTGAGTCATTATTGGAAGAAATGTTCTCACTCTTAACATTTATCACTTTTCACAGGACAGGTGATAAATGGTAGATCAGTGGAGACTGTTAGGTCCCCCATTGATCAGTAGAGCAGAGAACCCCCATCCTCCGTCCCTGCTCCAGTGTATATTTGCAGCAGTTAGACCCCCGCCGATCACACATTTATCACCTTTCCTGTAGATATGTGACAAGTGTTGATGATGGGAAAAAGTCTTTAATAGTTTGGTGTGTATTAAATAGACAATCCTGACTGTAAACACAGCTCTTCAGTCATCTCATGGTATATTTTTACTTTTACCCTTATAAATTCTGGTTAGCGACAACAAAGTTTGATCAGCACATTCCCAAAAAATGAAACAAAACATGTATACAGGTGCAAGGAAGCCGAAGACTGCAAAACAATATAATATACAAACATGGTGACCGCACACTGCAAACACTAATGCCACCTAAGCCACTAAATATAAATAAATATGCATTACTGCTAAATCTTACACTAGGGAGGTTCTTAGTGCACATTTTGATCAAATTATGTGAGCCCACCTGCCACGACAAGGCGACTTCTATAAGGTGGGTCCCTACACTGAGCATACACCCAGAACTAGGTGTATATGCAGCATAGGTTCCCACCTCATGGAGGTCGCCTTGTCCTGGCAGGTGGGCTCACACAATATGATCAAAGTGTGCACTAAGAACCTCCCTAGTGTAAGTACTGTAGATTCAGCAGCAATGCATATTTATTTATTCATAGTGTTTAGGTGGCATTAGTGTTCGCAGAGTGCGGTCACCATTTTTGTAGATAGATAGAGATAGATAGATAGATAGATAGATAGATAGATAGATAGATAGATAGATAGATAGATAGATAGATAGATAGATAGATAGATAGATAGATAGATAGATAGATAGATAGATAGATAGATAGATATGAGATAGATAGATAGATAGATAGATATGAGAGATAGATAGATAGATAGATAGATAGATAGATAGATAGATAGATAGATAGATAGATAGATAGATAGATAGATAGATAGATAGATAGATAGATAGATAGATAGATAGATAGATAGATAGGTAGATAGATAGATAGATAGATAGATAGATAGATAGATAGATAGATAGATAGATAGATAGATAGATAGATAGATAGATAGATAGATAGATAGATAGATAGATATGAGATAGATAGAAAGATAGATAGATAGATAGATAGATAGATAGATAGATAGATAGATAGATAGATAGATAGATAGATAGATAGATAGATAGATAGATAGATAGATAGATAGATATAAGATAGATAGATAGATAGATAGATAGATAGATAGATAGATAGATAGATAGATAGATAGATATGAGATAGATAGATAGATCTGAGATAGATAGATAGATATGAGATAGATAGATAGATAGATAGATAGATAGATAGATAGATAGATAGATAGATAGATAGATAGATAGATAGATAGATAGATAGATAGATAGATAGATAGATAGATAGATAGATAGATAGATAGGAGATAGATAGATAGATAGATAGATAGATAGATAGATAGATAGATAGATAGATAGATAGATAGATAGATAGATAGATAGATAGATAGATAGATAGATAGATATGAGATAGATAGAAAGATAGATAGATAGATAGATAGATAGATAGATAGATAGATAGATAGATAGATAGATAGATAGATAGATAGATAGATAGATAGATAGATAGATAGATAGATAGATAGATAGATAGATATGAGATAGATAGATATGAGATAGATAGATAGATCTGAGATAGATAGATAGATATGAGATAGATAGATAGATAGATAGATAGATAGATAGATAGATAGATAGATAGATAGATAGATAGATAGATAGATAGATAGGAGATAGATAGATAGATAGATAGATAGATAGATAGATAGATAGATAGATAGATAGATAGATAGATAGATAGATAGATAGATAGATAGATAGATAGATAGATAGATAGACAGATAGATAGTGTCGTTCAGTATTTTGGCAACACACATATATTGCCAGCAGATAACTCCATCTGCTGACCTTCTATGATTAAAAGGTGTGTGCACCTTTAACAAGTCATTGAGACACATCAGAAGATATTATTGGTGAGGTCCATAAACGAGAATCCTCACAGATCCCAATAACGAAGGTGATGAAACATTCCACTCAGGGCCATGCAATGTATAGGGGTTGACTAGTTTAGAATAATGTTCCCTCATTCTGGAAGATCTGACATGTCCATGTTTTACAAGAACAGTCCATTGATTTAAATGCAAACTGTGTAATACTTCATTTCTCCTGTGGTGGCACTGCAGGGGAATTGAACACTTGCTGCCAGGTTCTCATATAGATTGCAACTGATCACTAGGGGAGCTTAGCAGTGGGACAATCGTGTGATCAGCTCCTGGTCAGGAACCTAACAATAAGTCATTGTTCAAAGTGCGCACCTACTTTCAAGATCATCTCCCCCCATAAAAAAATCTCTATAAACTATTTACTGTTTTTGTATCTTTTTGTTACTCATTTTTGCATCTCCCAGTTATGCTGTGGCTTTTCCATTGAACTTACAGACCCTTCCTTCTAGCTATCAATGGGGGGTTCCAGCTCATAGACCTCCAGTGATGCCATGTTTCTCAATCATGTGCCAGGAGATAATTAAAGATATACATGCAACTTCAGCACCAATGGCTTAATAGATCAATAAAACCTTTTGAGGGCCTTTTAAATTCTTGCTATTCTGGAAAATGTTCCCTTTACAATGACTAAAAAGATTCTATTTATATCCCGGCACTTTATTTTCTGAAATCGACTGCTTAGAAATGATTTTTATTGCGTAGAACAAATCGCATTAGATAAGAGATCTGCATGAAAAACACAAAAAGGAAAACTTAATTTCAACTTCTGTCTTCTGATTCATTATTTATAATGGACGACTAATGGCTTAGAGCTCCATCGCATATTAAAATAAATGCACATGCATCATTTACAAGCCTTGAAATCTTTAAGAAACATATCCTAGGTGGAGACCTATTGATTAGATCTTCCAAAACTCGTCCTCCAAGAATTTTTTTTATATTTTTTATTTGACAGAGTTTATTTTATTTATTAATATGTATCAGGTGTCATGCATGTCATAGAGGGGAAAGGAGGTGTCCCCCACTCCAGACACTCCTATTATTCAGAGCGACCTGTATTACATGCTCGCCTATTGATTTGAACAGCCAACATGTAATACCCCATTCCTCCTGTAGTGGCCACTGTAGGAGAAATGCATGGCCTAATAAGGCCTCCCTTGAAGAGAACAGCTGATTGCCAGTGATTTTTAAAGCCATAACCCATAGTGATCAGCTGATTAGTGGGCCCATCGAGCTTCAATCTGGAAAGGGGTTGCCTTGATTAGGGGTGGGACAAGCTGCCTTGGTTCCCAAAGCAGGGTTTTCAGAATACGCTCCATCACCCTAGGTACTTAAATGTTGGGTAGATAATCATTCATTTAATTTCGCATTGGCGCCCCACCGCCCTTCTTCATCAATCTTTAGCGATCTTATTTTTAATTTAAAAAAAAACAATAATGGTAGAGCAATTTTTGGGTCCTTTTACTTTCCTACTCAATGGCACCTTAGATGTCTAGATGTCCACCCAATTTATCAGACAATCTCTGTAATGTTTATGCATTTTTTAATGATAAAAAAGAACAAGTATGCCTTAAAAAAAGATGTAATATATTATTTTTCTACCCCCCAGTCTAAAATGTAATTGCTTAGTATTTGCAGACTAACATTCTCTAATTACGCTATTCAATTATATTAATACATGTGAAAATTGTTCTCGCTTCCTAAATGCTACATTAAAATAAAAAGTTAATTTTGCAAATCTACTTTCTCATTTCTACAGACCATTAACACTGAAATAACTCGTCAGAAAGACATCATTTTCTGGTTTTCTTGAGGAATAACATTCTTTTCTGTGTAAATTAAAATCACAGGAAAAATATGATTTTAATTATGTATTTGTTTTGTTTAGCATTTGTTATATTTTACTGGTTGGATTTCTACAATATTAGGTACATAAAAAATACACAACATAGATAGATAGATAGATAGATAGATAGATAGATAGATAGGTAGATAGATAGATAGATAGATAGATAGATAGATAGATAGATAGATAGATAGATAGATAGATAGATAGATAGATAGATAGATAGATAGATAGATATGAGATAGATAGATAGATAGATAGATAGATAGATAGATAGATAGATAGATAGATAGATAGATAGATAGATAGATAGATAGATAGATAGATATGAGATAGATAGATAGATAGATAGATAGATAGATAGATAGATAGATAGATAGATAGATAGATAGATAGATAGATAGATAGATAGATAGATATGAGATAGATGATAGATAGATAGATAGATAGATAGATAGATAGATAGATAGATAGATAGATAGATAGATAGATAGATAGATAGATAGATAGATAGATAGATAGATAGATAGATAGATAGATATGAGATAGATAGATATGAGATAGATAGATATGAGATAGATAGATAGATAGATAGATAGATAGATAGATAGATAGATAGATAGATAGATAGATAGATAGATAGATAGATAGATAGATAGATAGATAGATAGATAGATAGATAGATAGATAGATAGATATGAGATAGATAGATGATAGATAGATAGATAGATAGATAGATAGATAGATAGATAGATAGATAGATAGATAGATAGATAGATAGATAGATAGATAGATAGATAGATAGATAGATAGATAGATAGATAGATAGATAGATAGATATGAGATAGATAGATATGAGATAGATAGATATGAGATAGATAGATAGATAGATAGATAGATAGATAGATAGATAGATAGATAGATAGATAGATAGATAGATAGATAGATAGATAGATAGATAGATAGATAGATAGATAGATAGATATGAGATAGATAGATAGATAGATAGATAGATAGATAGATAGATAGATAGATAGATAGATAGATAGATAGATAGATAGATAGATAGGTGTATGAGACAAGCCCAGGAGGGGTCAATCAGGCCGTAAATGACCTCAATAATATATTCTATACCATGGCAGAGAAGTCTGACCTGAAAAGATGTGACTACAAGAGGCCACAAGAAATACATCCTAACGGTTGGTTTGACCGTGAGTGCAAAGAAGTACGGAAGACCCTAAGAAATGCCTCAAATAAGAAGCACCGAGACCCAAACAACACCGGTCTGAAGGAGGCCTACAGCAACATACAGAGGCAATACAAGACCATCCTCCGAAAGAAAAAACAAAGGCACATCTCCACCAAACTTACCCAACTCCAAGACGCCCTCCATGACAACTCGTTCTGGGAATTATGGAAACACATGGGCAAAAATTGCAAGAAAAACAACCTTCATATTCAAAATGGCAACATCTGGCTCCAATATTTCAAGGACCTCTACAAAGATATCCCGAAAGAAGAACAAAGCCAAGAACAAAAACAAATAATATCAAAATTGAAGGCGATGGAGGAAACACTGAAAGATTCTCAAAACCCCCTGGACGCACCAATAACACTGCAAGAAGTAACAGAGAGAACCTCAGACATAAGGTGTAAAAAATCCAGCGGCCTAGACAGAATCTCACCAGAAATGATAAAACACAGCCCGCCAGAAATACAGGCCGCAATAGTCAAACTATTTAATATAGTGCTGAGTGCCGGCTACTTCCCGCAAATCTGGAACCAAGGCCTTATAACACCAATCCACAAGAGTGGGGACAGGTACGACCCGGCCAACTACCGAGGGATATGTGTCAGCAGCAACCTGGGGAAACTGTTCAGCAGCATCCTGAATAAGAGAATCCTCAGCTTCCTCTCCCAGCACAATGTCCTCCACCAAAGCCAAGCTGGGTTCATGCCAAACCACCGCACCACTGACCACATCTACACCCTGAGCAGCCTCATCAAGAGCCACGTCCACAATACAAAGCATGGGAAGATTTACGCCTGTTTTGTGGACTTTAAGAAGGCCTTTGACTCAGTGTGGCACCCGGGCCTATTCCTGAAACTGCTGGAGAGCGGAATAGGAGGTAAAACCTATGACGTCATCAGAAGCTCCTACACAGGGAACAGATGCAGCGTGAAGGTGAACGGGAGAAGAACGGCTGATTTCCAGCAGAGCCGAGGAGTCAGACAAGGCTGCAGCCTCAGTCCAACGCTCTTCAACATCTACATCAATGAACTGGCCACAGCTCTGGAATCCTCCTCAGCACCAGGTCTCGCCCTCCATGACACCCAGGTGAAATTCCTGCTGTATGCAGATGACCTTCTGTTACTATCACCAACCGAGAAAGGTCTCCAAGACAACCTGCAAATCCTAGAAAAATTCAGCTCCACGTGGGCACTACCCATCAATGCCAAGAAAACCAACATCATGGTGTTCCAGAAGAGAAACTCAAAATCCCCCAGGCACCCGACCTTCACACTAAATAACGCCACAATCACAGCGACCGACAGGTACACTTACCTGGGCCTAGAAATCAACCAATCAGGAAGCTTTAAACAAGCCATAGAGATTCTGAAAGACAAGGCGTGCAAAACTTTCTATGCCATCAGACGAAAACTCTATCATCTCAAACCACCAGTGACGGTCTGGCTGAAAATCTTTGACTCCATCATCTCCCCAATCCTCCTGTATGCCAGTGAAGTCTGGGGTCCGGACACATACCCAGACTGGTCAAGGTGGGATTCCAGCCCAACAGAAATCTTCCACCTAGAATTCTGCAAACACCTTCTCCAAGTCCATCGGAGCACCTCAAATAGTGCCTGTCGGGCAGAACTGGGCAGATTCCCACTACACCTCACAATCCAGAAGAGGGCGCTATCATTCTGGGCCCATCTACACAGCAGCAGGCAAAGTTCCTATCACCATAAAGCCCTGTTACACCAAGGGGTCCCAGGTAAACCAGGCCCCCCAGAACATCTCACCCTGACCCGGCCTGAAGAAAATGTCACCCAGCGCGGCCTCACAAAAGCCGAAATCAAGAAGACAATAAACAAAGGCCAAGAGGAATATATCAGTGACTGGAGGAACGACATAAAGACATCCCAGAAACTGACAATATACCGGAGTCTACAGCGGGAATATAAACTGGCGCCATATCTGGAGAAACTGCCAAACCCCAGAGACAGACAGATCCTGAGCCGCTACAGACTGAGCGCCCACAACCTGCTCATCGAATCCGGGCGCCACAGACAGAACTACAAGCCCAGGGAGAGCCGACTGTGCCAACAGTGCGACCAGGAGGCCGTGGAGGATGAGGCCCACTTCCTGCTACACTGCTCCAAATACTCAGCAGTGAGGGACACTCACTTCAGGAGACTCTCTGATCTCTTACCGGACTTCAGCTCCATGGAAGAGCAAGAGAAACTCTACATCCTGCTGGGTGAAGAGGAAACCACAGTGGGCACAGCGGCACAATATGTCACTGCATGCCATGGACTGAGAGAGACATGATATGCCATGGACTTGTATAACCCCGACCCTAGATGTGTCCCTATCCCCCAATCCCTCAGTCCCTATCCCTCATTCCCTTACTTCTTACTTGCTTTGGCAATGCTAATATGTATTTGGTCCTGCCAATAAAGCTTCTTTGAATTTGAATTGAATTGAATTGAATTGATAGATAGATAGATAGATGATAGATAGATAGATAGATAGATAGATAGATAGATAGATAGATAGATAGATAGATAGATAGATAGATAGATAGATAGATAGATAGATAGATAGGTAGATAGATAGATATGAGATAGATAGATAGATAGATAGATAGATAGATAGATAGATAGATAGATAGATAGATAGATAGATAGATAGATAGATAGATAGAAAGATAGATATTAGATAGATGGATGGATAGATAGATAGATAGATAGATAGATAGATAGATATGAGATAGATGGATGGATAGATAGAAGTTGTAGCTCGGCCCTCACTCCCCGCCGCTCTTCCCGACTCCCGGCGCCGTCCTCTCGCTTCTTTCTAACAATAATAATATAAAAAACAAAATAATAATAATAATAATAATAATAATAATAATAATAATATAAAACATAACACTACATATCGTCTTCAGGTTTAATGAGCGCTGGTTTTTGGCCCCGCCCCTTCTCTTCTGCGCTTCTTGGCAGAGTAGCTGCTGATTAATAAACATAGCGACAGGCACGGGTTCAGTGACTGATTATTTAAGAAGCAATTACTGGCTGGATATTTCGGAGCAGAGCTTTGCAGATAGTCAGTCTGCACTTAGCCGGCTTTGTGGATGCATCAAGCAACCGCAGATGATAAAGCAGCCGGGGTAAAGATCCTGTAATATGATCTCAGAGCTGAGTGGTTATTATGAGAGTAGTAGAGCTAGCAATGTCAGGGGAACGGTAAAAATACAAATAATCTTACTGTTTTATTTGGGTTCTATAGATGCAAGGTTAAAGGGGTTACCTCGAAGACCCCAAAATTATAGCCGGCCCAATAATCAGCTGATCAACACAGGTCCAGATCCAGAAACCCCTGGTGACCAGCTATTATAGTCAGCAGACTTTCCCCCTGCAGTGGCCACTACTGGAGAAATGTGATATTGCACTCTAGCCATTAAAATGACAGGTCAGCCATGAAAAACATGGTGCATCAGAGCGCGAGTCATTCTATGTTAGCGGCTCTCCACTCTGAATTTGTCTATATGTGTGTGTCTATATATGTGTGTGTGTGTGTGTGAGTGTGTGTAGATAGATAGATAGGTAGATAGATGATAGATAGATAGATAGATAGATAGATAGATAGATAGATAGATAGATAGATAGATAGATAGATAGATAGATAGATAGATAGATAGATAGATAGATAGATAGATAGATGATAGATAGATATGAGATAGATAGATAGATAGATAGATAGATAGATAGATAGATAGATAGATAGATAGATAGATAGATAGATAGATAGATAGATAGATAGATAGATAGATAGATAGATATGAGGCAGATTCCCACTACACCTCACAATCCAGAAGAGGGCGCTATCATTCTGGGCCCATCTACACAGCAGCAGGCAAAGTTCCTATCACCATAAAGCCCTGTTACACCAAGGGGTCCCAGGTAAACCAGGCCCCCCAGAACATCTCACCCTGACCCGGCCTGAAGAAAATGTCACCCAGCGCGGCCTCACAAAAGCCGAAATCAAGAAGACAATAAACAAAGGCCAAGAGGAATATATCAGTGACTGGAGAAACGACATAAAGACATCCCAGAAACTGACAATATACCGGAGTCTACAGCGGGAATATAAACTGGCGCCATATCTGGAGAAACTGCCAAACCCCAGAGACAGACAGATCCTGAGCCGCTACAGACTGAGCGCCCACAACCTGCTCATCGAATCCGGGCGCCACAGACAGACCTACAAGCCCAGGGAGAGCCGACTGTGCCAACAGTGCGACCAGGAGGCCGTGGAGGATGAGGCCCACTTCCTGCTACACTGCTCCAAATACTCAGCAGTGAGGGACACTCACTTCAGGAGACTCTCCGATCTCTTACCGGACTTCAGCTCCATGGAAGAGGAAGAGAAACTCTACATCCTGCTGGGTGAAGAGGAAACCACAGTGGGCACAGCGGCACAATATGTCACTGCATGCCATAAACTGAGAGAGACATGATATGCCATGGACTTGTATAACCCCGACCCTAGATGTGTCCCTATCCCCAAGCCCTCAGTCCCTATCCCTCATTCCCTTACTTCTTACTTGCTTTGGCAATGCTAATATGTATTTGGTCCTGCCAATAAAGCTTCTTTGAATTGAATTGAATTGAATTGAATTGATAGATAGATAGATAGATAGATAGATAGATAGATAGATAGATAGATAGATAGATAGATAGATAGATAGATAGATAGATAGATAGATAGATATGAGATAGATAGATAGATAGATAGATGATAGATAGATAGATAGATAGATAGATAGATAGATAGATAGATAGATAGATAGATAGATAGATAGATAGATGATAGATAGATAGATAGATAGATAGATAGATAGATAGATAGATAGATATGAGATAGATAGATAGATAGATAGATAGATAGATAGATAGATAGATAGATAGATAGATAGATAGATAGATAGATAGATAGATAGATGATAGATAGATATGAGATAGATAGATAGATAGATAGATAGATAGATAGATAGATAGATAGATAGATAGATAGATAGATAGATAGATAGATAGATAGATAGATAGATAGATAGATAGATAGATAGATATGAGATAGATAGATAGATAGATAGATAGATAGATAGATAGATAGATAGATAGATAGATAGATAGATAGATAGATAGATAGATAGATAGATATGAGATAGATAGATAGATAGATAGATAGATAGATAGATAGATAGATAGATAGATAGATAGATAGATAGATAGATAGATAGATAGATAGATAGATAGATAGATAGATAGATGATAGATATGAGATAGATAGATAGATAGATAGATAGATAGATAGATAGATAGATAGATAGATAGATAGATAGATAGATAGATAGATAGATAGATAGATAGATAGATATATATGAGATAGATAGATAGATAGATAGATAGATAGATAGATAGATAGATAGATAGATAGATAGATAGATAGATAGATAGATAGATAGATATGAGATAGATAGATAGATAGATAGATAGATAGATAGATAGATAGATAGATAGATAGATAGATAGATAGATATGAGATAGATAGATGATAGATAGATATGAGATAGATAGATAGATAGATAGATAGATAGATAGATAGATAGATAGATAGATAGATAGATAGATAGATAGATAGATAGATATGAGATAGATAGATAGATAGATAGATAGATAGATAGATAGATAGATAGATAGATAGATAGATAGATAGATATGAGATAGATAAATAGATAGATAGATAGATAGATAGATAGATAGATAGATAGATAGATAGATAGATGATAGATAGATAGATAGATAGATAGATAGATAGATAGATAGATAGATAGATAGATAGATAGATAGATAGATAGATGATAGATAGATATGAGATAGATAGATAGATAGATAGATAGATAGATAGATAGATAGATAGATAGATAGATAGATAGATAGATAGATAGATAGATAGATATGAGATAGATAGATAGATAGATAGATAGATAGATAGATAGATAGATAGATAGATAGATAGATAGATAGATAGATAGATAGATGATAGATAGATATGAGATAGATAGATAGATAGATAGATAGATAGATAGATAGATAGATAGATAGATAGATAGATAGATAGATAGATAGATAGATAGATAGATAGATATGAGATAGATAGATATGAGATAGATAGATAGATAGATAGATAGATAGATAGATAGATAGATAGATAGATAGATAGATAGATAGATATGAGATAGATAGATAGATAGATAGATAGATAGATAGATAGATAGATAGATAGATAGATAGATAGATAGATAGATAGATAGATAGATAGATAGATAGATAGATGATAGATAGATATGAGATAGATAGATAGATAGATAGATAGATAGATAGATAGATAGATAGATAGATAGATAGATAGATAGATAGATAGATATGAGATAGATAGATAGATAGATAGATAGATAGATAGATAGATAGATAGATAGATAGATAGATAGATATGAGATAGATAGATAGATAGATAGATAGATAGATAGATAGATAGATAGATAGATAGATAGATAGATAGATAGATAGATAGATAGATAGATAGATAGATAGATAGATATGAGATAGATAGATAGATAGATAGATAGATAGATAGATAGATAGATAGATAGATAGATAGATAGATAGATAGATAGATATGAGATAGATAGATAGATAGATAGATAGATAGATAGATAGATAGATAGATAGATAGATAGATAGATAGATAGATAGATAGATAGATAGATATGAGATAGATAGATATGAGATAGATAGATAGATAGATAGATAGATAGATAGATAGATATGAGATAGATAGATAGATAGATAGATAGATAGATAGATAGATAGATAGATAGATAGATAGATAGATGATAGATAGATATGAGATAGATAGATAGATAGATAGATAGATAGATAGATAGATAGATAGATAGATAGATAGATAGATATGAGATAGATAGATAGATAGATAGATAGATAGATAGATAGATAGATAGATAGATAGATAGATAGATAGATAGATAGATAGATAGATAGATAGATGATAGATAGATATGAGATAGATAGATAGATAGATAGATAGATAGATAGATAGATAGATAGATAGATAGATAGATATGAGATAGATAGATAGATAGATAGATAGATAGATAGATAGATAGATAGATAGATAGATAGATAGATAGATATGAGATAGATAGATAGATAGATAGATAGATAGATAGATAGATAGATAGATAGATAGATAGATAGATAGATAGATAGATAGATAGATAGATAGATGATAGATATGAGATAGATAGATAGATAGATAGATAGATAGATAGATAGATAGATAGATAGATAGATAGATAGATAGATAGATAGATAGATAGATATATAGATAGATAGATAGATAGATAGATAGATAGATAGATAGATAGATAGATAGATAGATAGATAGATAGATATGAGATAGATAGATAGATAGATAGATAGATAGATAGATAGATAGATAGATAGATAGATAGATAGATAGATAGATAGATAGATAGATAGATAGATAGATAGATAGATAGATAGATAGATAGATAGATAGATATGAGATAGATAGATGATAGATAGATATGAGATAGATAGATAGATAGATAGATAGATAGATAGATAGATAGATAGATAGATAGATAGATAGATAGATAGATAGATAGATAGATAGATAGATATGAGATAGATAGATAGATAGATAGATAGATAGATAGATAGATAGATAGATAGATAGATAGATAGATAGATAGATAGATAGATAGATAGATAGATAGATAGATATGAGATAGATAGATAGATAGATACATAGATAGATAGATAGATAGATAGATAGATAGATAGATAGATAGATAGATAGATGATAGACAGATAGATAGATAGATAGATAGATAGATAGATAGATAGATAGATAGATAGATAGATAGATAGATAGATAGATAGATAGATGATAGATAGATATGAGATAGATAGATAGATAGATAGATAGATAGATAGATAGATAGATAGATAGATAGATAGATAGATAGATAGATATGAGATAGATAGATAGATAGATAGATAGATAGATAGATAGATAGATAGATAGATAGATAGATAGATAGATAGATAGATAGATAGATAGATAGATAGATGATAGATAGATATGAGATAGATAGATAGATAGATAGATAGATAGATAGATAGATAGATAGATAGATAGATAGATAGATAGATAGATAGATAGATAGATAGATATGAGATAGATAGATATGAGATAGATAGATAGATAGATAGATAGATAGATAGATAGATAGATAGATAGATAGATAGATAGATAGATAGATAGATAGATAGATAGATAGATAGATATGAGATAGATAGATAGATAGATAGATAGATAGATAGATAGATAGATAGATAGATAGATAGATAGATAGATAGATAGATAGATGATAGATAGATATGAGATAGATAGATAGATAGATAGATAGATAGATAGATAGATAGATAGATAGATAGATAGATAGATAGATAGATAGATAGATAGATAGATAGATAGATAGATAGATAGATATGAGATAGATAGATAGATAGATAGATAGATAGATAGATAGATAGATAGATAGATAGATAGATAGATAGATAGATAGATATGAGATAGATAGATAGATAGATAGATAGATAGATAGATAGATAGATAGATAGATAGATAGATAGATAGATAGATAGATAGATAGATAGATAGATAGATATGAGATAGATAGATAGATAGATAGATAGATAGATAGATAGATAGATAGATAGATAGATAGATAGATAGATATGAGATAGATAGATAGATAGATAGATAGATAGATAGATAGATAGATAGATAGATAGATAGATAGATAGATAGATAGATAGATAGATAGATATGAGATAGATAGATATGAGATAGATAGATAGATAGATAGATAGATAGATAGATAGATAGATAGATAGATAGATAGATAGATAGATATGAGATAGATAGATAGATAGATAGATAGATAGATAGATAGATAGATAGATAGATAGATAGATAGATAGATAGATAGATAGATAGATAGATGATAGATAGATATGAGATAGATAGATAGATAGATAGATAGATAGATAGATAGATAGATAGATAGATAGATAGATAGATAGATAGATAGATAGATGATAGATAGATATGAGATAGATAGATAGATAGATAGATAGATAGATAGATAGATAGATAGATAGATAGATAGATAGATAGATAGATAGATAGATAGATAGATAGATAGATAGATAGATAGATAGATAGATAGATAGATAGATGATAGATAGATATGAGATAGATAGATAGATAGATAGATAGATAGATAGATAGATAGATAGATAGATAGATAGATAGATAGATAGATAGATAGATAGATAGATAGATAGATAGATAGATAGATAGATAGATGATAGATAGATATGAGATAGATAGATAGATAGATAGATAGATAGATAGATAGATAGATAGATAGATAGATAGATAGATAGATAGATAGATAGATAGATAGATAGATAGATAGATAGATAGATAGATATGAGATAGATAGATAGATAGATAGATAGATAGATAGATAGATAGATAGATAGATAGATAGATAGATAGATAGATAGATAGATAGATAGATAGATAGATAGATAGATAGATAGATATGAGATAGATAGATAGATAGATAGATAGATAGATAGATAGATAGATAGATAGATAGATAGATAGATAGATAGATAGATAGATAGATAGATAGATAGATATGAGATAGATAGATAGATAGATAGATAGATAGATAGATAGATAGATAGATAGATAGATAGATAGATAGATAGATAGATAGATAGATAGATAGATAGATATTAGATAGATCAATATATTTCATATATATCTATGGTAAGATATTTTGTATCCAGTTTTTTATGGACAGAAACGGATACGACGGTCATGATTTCTCCACAGCCTGTTATCTTTATACTCCATTCGATATTTAAGGCCTCCTCTGATATTTTCACCTGCCATTTAGATTAAAGATATGTTTTTATTCTAGATCTGTAGAATGATAGAAGGGCAGGAAGATGTGACGATTATTCCCTCCATTACATAAACACGCGCTTTCATCTCTGGTGTAATGTGGATAGGAATACAAGACCTTGACAAAATGGCTGCTGATAACCGTAATGGCTGCCATTATCAGGGACATCACAAAGGAAAAACATCCTTCTAAATTATCCGGTAACGGAAGAATTCCAAGACTATAATCTTATAGATAAGAAATGTGCGACAGGAAACGTTCAAATGTAACTCAATTATATGTAAAGTAAGATGTGTGCAGTACAAAATCTCTTGAATACGATACCCCCTGAGCTGCGCTCCGTCCCTCTACTATTGGTTTCCCTCTTATAAGGCAGGATAGCCCTTCTATAATTGGTGCATTGCTTGACAGGACGTGTATGTATTCCCATAGTGTATTCTGCATGTTGTGGTTCGTCAGGTTGCCTAGCAACCGTTGGTCTTCCTGTCTGGGTGACTATCATATGAGTACATGTAGCTACGAAAGCAGAAGTAGTCACAGAAAAATTGAATTGGTGTACAGTATACTGCCTCTTCTGGTTACACAGACTTGTCTAGGTCCCTTCCACTCAGGCTACATGAAGCTAGAAAAGACAGCACAAAAATAATTTAGGATCAAAAATGGGGAAAACATATATTTGATATTGCCAAAAGTGAGTGAAGATTATAAAATCGTGGGGTTACCATTGAGTTAGCCCCTTTTGCGGTATAACAGCCACCAATCTATGAAGGCTTTCCACAAGACTTTATTTTATGTTACAGTAGACACTAAGCATACCGGTAGGTGGCGTCCGTCAAACCCAGATTCCTGCATCACACTCCCAGATAGTGAGCCATAATTCATCCCTCCAGAGAACATGCTGCTTCAGAGTCCAGCGATGGCGTGCTTTACACTACTCCAGCCGACACTTGGCATTGTGCATGGTAATCTTAGGCTTGTGTGCGGCGACCATGAAAATCCATTTCATGTAGCTCCTGGCGCACAGTTCTGGTGCTGATGTCACTTTTCAACACTCGGCGACAACTCTCTGTGACTTTGTGTGGTCTACCACTTCATGGCTGAGTTGTTGTTACTCCTAGACGTGTCCACTTCTTAATAATAGCACTTACCGGTGACCAGAACAGATCTAGCAGATAATAATGTTAGCACTTACAGGTGACCGGGGCAGATCTATCAGATAATAATAATAGCACTTACAGGTGACCGGGGCAGATCTATCAGATAATAATAATAGCACTTACAGGTGACCGGGGCAGTTCTATCAGATAATAATAACACTTGCAGGTGACCGGGGCAGATCCAGCTGATAACACTTACAGATGACCAGGGTAGATCTAGCAGATAATAGAACTTACAGATGACCGGGGCAGATATAGCAAATAATAATAGGACTTACAGGTGACCAGGGCAGATCTAGCAGATAATAATAGCACTAACAGCTGACCGGGGCAGATCTAGCAGATAATATTAATAATACTTACAGGTGATTAGAACAGATCTAGCAGATAATGATAGCACTTACAGGTAACTGGGGCAGATATTTCAGATAATAATAGCACTAACAGGTGACCAGGGCAGATCTAGCAGATAATGACATCACTTATAGGTGACTAGGCAGATGTAGCAGATAATAAAAACACTTATAGGTAATCGGGCAGATCTATCAGATAATAATAACAACACTTCCAGGTGACCGGGGCAGATCTAGCTGATAATAACACTTACAGGTGACCAGGGCAGATCTAGCAGATAATACAACTTACAGATGACCGGGGCAGATCTAGCAGATAATAATAAAACTTACAGGTGACCGGGGCAGATGTAGCAGATAATAATAAAACTTACAGGTGATCGGGGCAGATGTAGCAGATAATAACAC
The DNA here is from genome assembly GCF_050947455.1 of Rhinoderma darwinii. Taxonomy (NCBI): domain Eukaryota; kingdom Metazoa; phylum Chordata; class Amphibia; order Anura; family Rhinodermatidae; genus Rhinoderma; species Rhinoderma darwinii. Next base: position 80,470,798 of record NC_134698.1, on the reverse strand, counting down.
TTACAGGTGACATTGGCCGATCTAGCAGATAATGATAGCACTTTCAGGTGACCGGGGCAGATAGCAGAGCAAGGCTGATACAAAATAGAGCCAGGCCCCACACCCATAACCCACCTTCCCCTTAAAATAGGAGTAGTGAATATTTTTTTTTTTTTTATCTGATCTCTTGTCTGCATGGAGCCCATCCCGGATCCCCTAAGGCTGCCTCACCAAGCCATGGTGCATACAAGGTCCTGGTGCCGGGCAGCGACAGGTGGTTATATGCAATGCAACACAGGTCCTTGTTCTGTGCTATGTCGCATACAACGCCCTGACGCTGATGTGGCAACCTGAGAAGATCCAGGGCCGGCCCCTTGCACGCCTCCTTCCTTTATGACCTGGTTGCGGTTGCACCCCCTGCAACTGTGAATGTTACACCACTGGTGGAATCCATGACATTGCCACGTGTCAAATCCATGACCGTGCCACGTGTAAAGTCACTGAGCTCTTCAGTACGACCCATACCAATAGCAATGTTTGTCTTTGAAGATTACATGACTGTGGGCTTGATTTTATGCAACTGTTTGCAATGGATGTGGCTGAAATACCTGAACTGAATCCTTAGGAGTGTTGTCCACATACTTTTGGCCATATAGTGTATGTAGGATGAAGGGTATACATTATATCTGCGAGTAATAGGAGGTGGGATTGGGGGAGTCAATGGGAATCAGAAATAGGCGATACAGGTAATTGAATGATGAATATCTATATTGTTACCTCTATAATAGTTACAATGTATCTAATAATGAATGTATCGGTTATTTTCTTTCTAGATTACTTGCGTCTCCATGTTATGCTGTTCCCTGTCAGAGGTTCGGACAGACTAATGTGTTCAGATGACCAGGTGAACACCAAAGAGATGGTTTCCTAAGCAAGGTATCCGTTACAAGAACTTTTTGAATTGTTTTGTATTGCAGTTTATATGATACTTTAGGTAGTAGAAGATGCAGCCAATCAGATCACAGCTGTTATTTTCTAACCTGCATTACATACTGTGAGTGACAGCTGGAATCTGATTGGTTGTTCTGAGGATCATCTCTACTTTTTTGTTTCAAAATTTTTTTTGTGTTCTACATTATTATTAGCTTATACATAGAATATAAAGTGAATCAATTTTTGGAAACTTTTTATCAAAAAATTATAATATTTTGTTTATTATGATGAATACGTGCCTTCAGTTTTCTATTATCCATGTCTTTTGGTCCTTTTGCGCCAGCAGGTGGCATCAGAAAATGGCTGCTAAAGATAGATGGGTATATTTTCCAGTTGGGTCTATTGAGTTCCTATTGATGCCAGCACCGGGTATTGGGTATTAGGAATATTCTCGCTCCCTACACTGAGCAAGTGGTGGAGTGCTGGCACTTTATTTCAGATGTTTTTGAGCAATAAAAGTGAACACACCCTTTAAAAAATGGAAACAGATACTTCTTATAAGAACCAGGAGGTATATGTCAACTAGCAGAAGTATCAGATGGTGGAGTTTTCCTTTTAAGTGAATCTCCACCTTTTAAAATGGTGTAATTTTTAGGGGAAAAACTCTGTGCTGATAAATTTCTTAATATATCTTTATAGCAGCATGAGCTCCATTTTCTGACACAGAGCTCCAAATCCCCTGCATAAACATGGAGCCACATAATACAATTCTGTCTACCTGTAGCCACCACTAGAGGGAGCTTAGGCGAGTACTGTATACTGTTCTACTCTTGAGTTTTATGTCTAAACAGTATGCAATAATCTCCTGAGCTCCCCCTAGTGGTGGCTTGAGGAAGACAGAATTTTAATATGTAGCTCTACGTCTATGCAGGGAATTTGGAGCTTTGTTTCAGAAAAAAACTGCGTTTTACTGCTATACAGATATATTAAGAAATGAATCAGCCCAGATTGCCAGAAGCAAAAATAATAATGGCTCACATTTACGAAGACGAATACAAAACGCCAAGTTGCAAATTATTTTTATTTTTTGAGATACAGCTGCTTTGTATCCTGTATACAGAGCAGCTGTATCTTGCGATAAATCCTGTATCTGTCAGATCAGCGGGACTGACTGGTTTGGTGTCAGCAGGTCCTGCGTGTCCCTGAAACGCTGGATCCACCGGTAATCGATCACATCTAAGTTATGAACTAAGATGTGATCGATAGCAGCTTGATCCTGCATGTCAGGGACATGCAGGACCCACTGACAACAAACTCGTCAGTCCCGCTGATCTGACGGATACAGGATTTATCTCAAGATACAGCTGCTCTGTAACAGGATACAAAGCAGCTGTATCTAAAAAAGTAAACATCATTTTTAATAAAAACGAATTAGAAAGTTGCACCAAACACACTAATTGTTAAGGATCTGCCAGGCACAGCTTCTGTATCTACGCCCATAGGTAATCAGCAGGGGCGTAGCTAGAGGCTCATGGGCCCCGATGCAAAAATTCTTACTGGGCCCCCCCCCCCCCGCAAACTTCCCATGGCCGACGGTCCGCTTTCAGCTGCATCGCTGGGTCTCCTAAGTGACCCAACAATGCAGCACTAGCAGCCAGGGGCGTCACTAAGGCTGGGTTCACACACACTATTTACAGACGTAATTCGGGCGTTTTAGCATTGAATTACGTCCGAAAATGCGGCTCAAAAGCGTCGGCAAACATCTGCCCATTCATTTGAATGGGTCTTACGATGTTCTGTGCCGACGGTCATTTTTTTTTACGCGTCGCTGTCAAAAGGCGGCGCGTAAAAAAGTGCCTGTCACTTCTTCAGACGTAAATGGAGCCGTTTTCCATGGACTCCATGGAAAACCAGCTTCAGTTACTTCCGTAATGGACGCAGCAAAAGACGCCTGCACATGCCATTACGGCTGAAATTACGGTGCTGTTTTCTCCTGAAAACAGCACAGTAATTTTAGCCGTAACGGACGCTGCCGTGTGAACATGCCCTCAGGGCTTAAAATGTCCGGGAAATAGCCCCAATACATATGTGTCCGCCCCCCAAAAAAAGTGTGTATATGAGACAGCATAGCATATCTATAGCACTACGACCCTATAAACTATGGATAGGATTAGATACAGTGGCTGAGCAGACAGTATCACACATGATAGGATTAGATACAGTGGCTCAGAAGGCAGTATCACACATGATAGGATTAGATACACAGCTCAGCAGACAGTATCACACATGATAGGATTAGATACAGTGGCCCAGCAGACAGTATCACACATGATAGGATTAGATACAGTGGCTCAGCAGACAGTACCACACATGATAGGATTAGATACAGTGGCTCAGCAGACAGTACCACACATGATAGGATTAGATACAGTGGCTCAGCAGACAGTATCACGCATGATAGGATTAGATACAGGGCTCAGCAGACAGTATCACACATGATAGGATTAGATACACAGCTCAGCAGACAGTATCACACATGATAGGATTAGATACAGTGGCTCAGCAGACAGTATCACACATGATCGGATTAGATATAGGGCCCAGCAGACAGTATCATGCATGATTGGATTAGATACACAGCTCAGCAGACTGTATCACACATGATAGGATTAGATACAGGGCCCAGCTCGCTGACATTGCGGCTCCAGCGCTGGACCCAGGATAGGTAAGAATAATAATTTTGCTTCTTTATGTGTTACTGATTATTTTTGTGTTTGTGTTTTTTTTACAGGTTCGGTTGTTGGACTTCGGATTCGAGGACTTCAATGACGGCGTTTTTTTTATTCTCAATAAAATGGTTAATGAGGGTTGTGTTTTTTTATTTCAATAAAATATTTTTTCTATGTGCTTGTATCTTTTTAAACTTTATTATCACCGCCTTAGTAATGGCCGCTGGCTGATTGACGACCTCCATTACTAAGGTGAGGCTTAATGTTAGCAGGTGCAGAGGCTATCACTAACCCCCATTATTACCCCGGTACCCACCGCCACCAGAGGTACTGGGAAGAGCCGGGTACAAACCAGTACCCGACCATCTGTAGTGACAGGCAGGCACCGGGGTGGCTGCAGGCTGGTAGTATTAGGCTGGGGAAGGCCAAAAACAGTGGCACCTACCACCCTGGTAATGCTGCCTGCTGCTGCTGTGTTGTATCTGGCTGGTTATGAAAATTGGGGGGGACCCGACATCGTTCTTTCCAATTATTTATTTTATTATTTTTTTTAAATGACGTGGGGTCCCCCCATTTTCATAACCAGCCAGATACAATAAAGCAGCAGCAGGCAGCATTACCAGGATGGGAAGGGCCACTGTTTTTGGCCTTTCCCCTCCTGATAATACCAGCCTGTGGCCACTCCAGTGGCCGACCATCACTACAGATGGTCAGGTACTGGATCGTACCCGGCTCTTCCCAGCATCCCTGGTGGCGGTGGGTACCGGGGTAATAAAGGGGGTTAGTGTTAGCCTCTGCATCCGCTAACACTAAGCCCCGCCTTAGCAATGGACGCTGTCAATCAGCCGGCGGCCATTACTAAGGCGGTAGTAATATAGTTTAAAAAAAAACACAAAGACATAGAAAAAATATTTTATTGAAATAAAAAAAAAACCCACACAGCCCTTATTAACCATTTTATTAATAAAAAAAAAAGCTGTCATCGAAGTAGTCCTGGAATCCGCCGTAGTCCAACGACCGAACCTGTAAGAAAACACACAAAAAATGATTAGTAACACGTGTGTTAGGGTATGTACACACACACTAATTATGTCCGTAATTTACGGACGTATTTCGGCTGCAAGTCCCGGACCGAACACAGTGCAGGGAGCCGGGCTCCTAGCATTATACTTATGTACGACGCTAGGAGTCCCTGCCTCGCTGCCGGACAACTGTCCCGTACTGAAAACATGATTACAGTACGGGACCGTTGTCCTGCAGCGAGGCAGGGACTCCTAGCATCGTACATAACTATAATGCTAGGAGTCCGGCTCCCTGCACTGTGTTCGGTCCGGTACTTGCGGCCGAAATACGTCCGTCAATTACGGACGTAATTAGTGTCTGTGCACATACCCTAAGGCTTAGATACAGGGCCCATGTGTGATACTGTCTGTGGGACCCTGTATCTAAGCCTACCACAAGGTAGGCTTAGATACAGGGTCCAGCAGACAGTAATCTTATACAGTATAAGATTACTGTGTGCTGGGGCCCTGTATCTAAACCTACAGTGTGGTAGGCTTAGATACAGGGCCCAGCAGACAGGATCACGCATGGGCCATGTATCTAAGCCTACCATGTGATTGGCTTAGATACAGGGCCCAGCAGACAGGATCACACAATCTGTGATCCTGTCTCATGGGCCCCCTAAGCCTGATACATCGTAGGCTTAGGGGTTGTGCAGTCCCTAAACATTGATGGCCTATCCACAGGATAGGCCATCAATAGCTGATGTGTCGCCCGGGACCCGCAAATCAGCTGTTTTGAAGGGGCCGCAGCACTCGTACGAGAGCTGCTTCCCCTTCATTTCACTACTCGCTCACACTGTGAATCGCCGACACCGATTCACAGTGTGACCGGAATGAAGTGACAGGAATGAAGGGGAGCAGCTCTCGTACGAGTGCTGCGGCCCCTTCAAAACAGCTGATTGGCGGGTCCCGGGAGTCGGACCCCGCCAGTCAGGGCAAATCTTACCTTCCTCTTCGGCCGCGGCGGGAGTTCTGTAGTCTCGATGCTGTGCGCGGCGGCATAGAGCTGTGACGTCATGCGCTGCGCACAGCGCCTGACGTCAGGACCTCCGCTGCGATCCGGAACCAGGAAGGTAAGTAAAGTATGTTACTATAGTAACAGGGGCCCGCGGCCCGAGTTACTATAGAAACTTTTTATTGATGTGGTGCGGGGGGCCGTGGGCCCCCCTGGCTTCGGGGCCCGGTCGCAATTGCGACCGCTGCGACCCCTATAGCTACGCCAGTGGTAATCAGTCTGCACCTGCTTCTATGTCTGTGAGACTGACTCCATCTTCCACCACTCAGGGTGGCAGGCTTAGGAGTGGGAGAGCCTATCACAGCCTGTCCAGACGGAGCTAGCTCCCGCCCTCTGTCTATTTATACCTGCCTTTCCTGTTCCTCCTTGCTTGTGATTCTTCTCTGTTGGTTTCCTGGTCCTGCTGCAGCTTCTTGACCTATTTGACCCTGCTTCATACTGACCCTGGCTTACTGACTACTCTCCTGCTCTGCGTTTGGTACCTCGTACACTCCTGGTTTGACTCGGCTTGTTCACTACTCTCCTGCTCTGCGTTTGGTACCTCGTACACTCCTGGTTTGACTCGGCTCGTTCACCACTCTTGTTGCTCACGGTGTTGCCGTGGGCAACTGCCCCTTTCCCTGCTTCTGTGTACCCTTGTCTGTTTGTCTGTCGTGCACTTATTGAGCGTAGGGACCGTCGCCCAGTTGTACCCCGTCGCCTAGGGCGGGTCGTTGCAAGTAGGCAGGGACTGAGTGGCGGGTAGATTAGGGCTCACTTGTCTGTTTCCTTCCCCCCATCATTACACTAATACACATTTTTATAAAAAAATAAAATAAAAAAGAATTGCTTTCGTAGGTGTACATAGCCTTTAATGTGGACTATTGTGTTAAAAGGTGGACAATCCCTTTAAGGTTTCTGCTTTTCTTTCCAGGGATTATATAGGAGCCCAGACTTTACATAAGGGATAAGCAAGTTGCTGTTCCTACCTCGCTCAGCCTATTAATCATTGCTCGCTCCATCTTCCCAGGCCGCATCCAAGATCTATATCCAGTCTCTGTCTGGGAGCGGCTGCCGTGTCTTTGTGTAAGCTGCTCCTGACCTATTTCGGTGTAGCGACAAGGAGTATGCATTATCTCTGAGAGGGGAGGGCGGCAGCGGCGTTCTCCAGATACGTGCGGATCTGCTCTTAATTGCTCCTGGAAGATCTATACCAAGACAATGGCTGATTTTTTATTTTGACTTCCTATAAAAAATTTCTGTACACTTTGATTGACCTGAAAAACATTTCCCGTTACAGAAAACGAAACAACGTTACTCTCATTAGATCAAGCGAATATTAAGTCCTTGAGTCGGGAATTACTGGCGGATTCCAAGTGTTTAGCAGAATGTGACTCTTCTCATCACAGATTTTGTTCTGTTTCTGCAAAAGTTGGGTGACAACCAATATGGCTGCTATTATTTCTCTTAAAGGGGTTGTCACCCAGCTTTTCCAGACGCTAGAATGACAAATCTGCTTTGTTATGCAGTAATACAGTAGCGGGGAGCGTGTGGCTGCAGTACTAGACCAATTTGCCATTCAGGACTCTGAGAAAGTTGGGTGACAACCCCTGTGGTAGATGTGATAGCGGCCACATTGGTTGTCACCCAGCAATGACTAAACGGCATTCGCAGCATTTTATATTGCAACTATATAATGAGTAATATATATCTAAAATATATATATAGAAATTTGTATAATATACATATATAAAATGAAAGTCCTTTAATCCGGCATCTAATAATCCGGAATCTCTGATAATCTGGCACTTGTTTTCAGCCAAAACGGCAAAATAATCTGAAATTTCATCAAATTAGCGCCGTGTGAACATGCCCTTAAAGTTAGTTTTTCCCCAAAATATTCATTTTCAGATAGAGATCCCCAAGAACAGCTCCTCATTGGACTTGACTCTTAGTTCATAGGGCCAATATACATGACTTTACCTGTATTTATTTAATACAGATGTAGCAGAGCTGAGTTTGTCATTTAGTACATGGTGATATAACAATGTATTATTTTCCATTTGCCCACAGGTAAACCTACAGGCTTCCTTAAAGGGATATTCCCATCTTAAACATTTATGGTATATATTCACAGGATAATCCATAAATGCCTGATAAGTGCGATCCCGATAGTTGCCTAATAGCCCTCGACTCTTTCTGTAACGCCCATCAATTTCTATAGACCTCTATGGGGAAGGAAGTTTGTATGGGGAAACCGTATGCACCCTTCTATTGACTTCTCAGGGGAAACCGTCCATTGTGAATCGGATAATGGGGGTCACAGGACCCCCTTTTTTTGCCAACAGTTGAGAGTCCCATAGGTGGATCAGGTATATATGTTCTGTCCTGTGCCTAAACAGTAAATATTTAAGATGAGTATACCCCTTTAACTTAGTATCACAACAGAATCAATACTATGGTTGATTCAGCTCTGCTACATCTAAAAATAACTATGTCACCTGATAATTTGTCTCTTTTACGTCTGCTTTCTAATATTCAGCAACAAATCTGGCTTTTAAGCTGATGAGGATTACTGGAAGGGGAGCACATGGCGCGCAGGCTGTCAGCAACTGGGTCACCGCAGCATAAAAATGATGCCAGACCTATATTTTACCTCCTGTACAATAGGCTGGTTTCCCCTAAGCGCAGCGTAACGCAGACCATGGGATATGATGCTGCCGGCCTTATTACATTGTAAATAACAGCTGGTACAATGAGCCACCAATGATGTTCAGATAGCCAGAAATGACTGACGTGCCTAATGTAGAGAGGAGCGTGTCATTCAGTAACCTGATCATGTAAACCACCATGTTAAAGGGAAGAATTAGCCATTAAATAGGACATCTTCTGTGTGCCCTATATGCTGCATCTGGTCTCTGCTCTGGAGGACTACAGGCATCTCATTGATTTTACTAATTACCGTGCAATACTTTTTTTTAACCTGCAGGGGCGCTGTAGGCAAAACAACTGTTTTCAAGTGAAAGGGTTTTTCCAATGTAAGACATTTATGGCATATCTATGGGATATCCATAGAGTAGAACGGAGAGAGAAGCGCATATGTGTAGCCAATCTCCATTCTTTCTTCCCAGGTGGGACAGGGATCGGGGGCCTGGGACCCCTATCTATGAGGCATTTATGGCATCTCAGTATTGCAGCGTTTATTGTTGGGCATGTTGCATATTGGTGAGAACTATTTCAATCATATTATTAGGTACAGACATGTGGATTCCTTGTTTTCATTTATACCGGATTGTAATCATGTCCTAATCGGCGATCACAATGATCTGCCCTGGAACGGATGTAGCCAAGTTTATCTTGACTCTGATAACTTGCTGCAGCGCGATATCACACAACAAAAGCCATTGGAAAGTCATTAAAAACATCAAGTTAAAGTTTCTGACACTGTGTATTTAATGCGTTAAACGTCAAGATAAAGATGGCTACATCTGTATGATATATGCGCACAAGTCATTACTTATACAGGTTCCCTGGCAGGCCATTACTGAGATCCTGTGTGTGTAAGTGGACACTGTGGATCCTCTGATCGGTCTGGGACCACGTAGGTGAGAATTTGCGGCTGGGGTCGACATCTCCTCGCTGACAAATCGCTCGATTCTCACCTTTTACCCGGAGTGTCCCTTTAAATTGTATAAATTGCCCTTCTTTCAGACTGCTGATGGCCTGGGTTATTTGTCATGACAAAATTGACAAACATATGACAAAGGAATCCTCTGCCATCTGCACCTTATAAGATGCTTAGACAGAACGGAGCTTTTCTTAAGTATGGACTGCACTTATAATCCCATCACTCTTAAAGGGGACATCTTTAAATCCACGGAAATAAGATGTGAAGATGATGATGCTGACCAGAGGAGTCGACGTTATATTATTGAATAATGAGATAATATGGAGGTTCCTTTTTTACGTAAGAATGCCTTGTGATTGCGGCTCGCTCGCCGGTGGACTCGTTCTTTATAATTGACAGACTTATGAACACAAGATTCTCATCTAGCTACAATGAAAGCAGCAGATGTTCAGACAGATATTATTTAAACTTTCCCTATAAGAAAACATTACGTTATCGCCACATGGTCACAATAATGAATCTGCTTTATGAAGTCTCCTTCGATGTCATTGTTTATGTCTTAAAGTACATTTTCACCTTCGATGTCATTCTTATGTGCAACTTTTTGTACTGATTAATTTCTTAATATATCTTTAAATCGGACAGTTCCCTTTTTCTGATACAACGCTCTAAATTCCTTACATAGACATAGTTACATGATAAATTTCTCTCTGCCTGCAGCCACCACTAGGGGGAACTCTCTGCATACAGTGTCATGATTGAGTACAATGTATGAATCCGTATGCTGTAAGCTCTAAAGCTCCCCCTAGTGGTGGCTACAGGCAGGCAGAATTGTATTATGTAACTCTGTCTATGCAGAAGATTTGGAGCTTTATATCAGAAAACAAATCTCTGAAAATATAAAGATCTAATATAAAAAAATGGTATCAACATAGGATTTCGGACCTATTGAGATAAAACAAAAATATTCACTTTAAAGGTGCCCTGTCTGTTTTTTAGGACATGTCCTGGTCTTCTTTGGCTGAGAACACTTGCAGTCAATGGGTTTGCAATACTGAAGCTGAATAAATAAAAGTATAGGACTTTCCATTTTTTGGGGGGAAGGGGGTGGAGTGGGCGTGGCATTTTGTTTTCAATTTCGGCATGCGCTAGATTTGTGATCTACCACTTCCATGATTACAACTCCCAGCATACCTTTACAGCTGGGAGTTGTAGTTTTGTAACACCTGGAGAGCGAAACGTCAGAGACCATTGCTCTAGTTGTAAATTTTCCCCCCATAGCTGTCAATGCAAACAAGGCAGCCAGAGCAACAGTCTGCAATCCGTGGCTGTCCATGTGTTGTAAAACTACAACACTCCGCTGTCAGGTCACTTTATTAACTCTTTCATTCCTATACATTTTCCAGGTCCGATAACACGGGCTGAAAATATTGTACAAACCCTCATGACACTTGTCGTACTGAGAACTTCAAAAGTGGTAAAACATGGACCTCCTATTGAATTCTGCCTGTGGCTCCCGCTTCTGTAGGGTAGAGGACCATATATATACTCAGAACGTGGCCTTTGCTCAACCCCTATAAGCTCCATCTTCTTCCTTTTCAATTATCTATGCATTAGAACAGTTACAGGAATATATCCCGGCAAATCCTTCTAATCCAGTCTATCAGGAGCATTCATTCTAAGCGGAAGACACAGCCGGGCAAGGATCAGGGATGTCCTAAGAGAAACAAGACCTGTGAGATCCATAATCGCATCCTGAAATAAGGGTCAAGCTCACAAATTACTACTGGAGAAGTTGGCGAATCTGATGGCCATATGAAAGCAAATTTTGTATTTTACAGATTATGTATGAATCCTCTCTCTTCGGAGGACCGGGCACGGCATCCCATTGATTTTAATGAGCACTGTGTAATTCCTTATTTCTCCTGTGGTGGTGCTGTAGGGGAATTGAACACTTGCTGCTGGCTTCCCCTCTTACGAGGACCCGGAACAGTTATGCATTACACAGACATCCTATTGATGTCAATGAGCACTGTGTAATTCCTTATTTCTCCTGTGGTGGTGCTGTAGGGAAATTGAACACCTGCTTCTGGGTTCCTTAACAGATGACAGCACTGAAACCGCGAGTGACCATCTATAATCTGTGAGGGAATCCTGCAGTAAGTGTTTACTTCCCCTGCAGCACCCCCACAGGAGAAATGAAGCATTACAGATTTCCAATTAAAATCAATAGACGGTCAAGTCTAGGAACTTCATAGTGAGGCTGAAAAATAATGATCCTGAACGGGAAACACCCCTCAATTATTTCCTAATACTGCTTTTGTTTTCTAAACCTCTTTAAGTATCCAATAGAACTACAATATGGGAACTTTGTGATGCCTTTATGTAAACTTTGTAGCCATCCGGTTATGACTATATCTTTATTCCGGTGTATTATCCCACACATCTACTTGAACAAATCCACTGTTTATTAGAAGTGGTTGTATTCCGCATTATCTCCTCTGCTCCAGCCGCTGATGCATTTAATCTGTAAAGCTGTCAAATGACGGATAAATGTTCTCATAACGACCTTTCTAATTCTTACAGAACTTTCAAATGTCATTGTGGCAGATGATACGAGATTTCAAATAAAATATCTTTTATTTAAAAAAAAAAAAAAAAGACGGAGAACTTCTAAGCGCCTTAAAACCGGCAGAATAAATCATGGACACTGTGAAGCACTGCAAATGGAGAAGTTATACTGACCCTTTAAGGGGATGAGTTTGCTGCCCTAGCCCTGTATTTAAATACCCCGGTCAAGACAAAGTGGCTTGTTGGCACCCTACCCAACACACAGCATGCAATGTCCGTGGCTGCGGGCCTTCAGATCCAATCTCCTCCTGACAGCCGCAGCCATGAGTCGGCAAGCGCTGGCTCTAGCCTCCTCCTCAGGAGACGCCTGCGCTCGCGTCCACTCACCTCTGCCAGATCCCGAAGGAAAACTCTAGGAGGCCATCACATAGACAAACTTAGGAAACATCAACAACACTCAGGCATAGAAGCAGGGGACTGGACCCCTCTTATAGTCCAGGGTACTCACGGGTTCAAGCTCATCAGAAGTCTGGTGCGCGCACGCTCATACCTGCTCTTAAAGGGGCAGGGTGCGCACCGGACTTCTGATGAGCTTGAACCCGTGAGTACCCTGGACTATAAGAGGGGTCCAGTCCCCTGCTTCTATGCCTGAGTGTTGTTGATGTTTCCTAAGTTTGTCTATGTGATGGCCTCCTAGTGTTTTCCTGTTCCTGTTCCCTGCATTCCATACCACCCTGGTCGAGCACTGTGCTGTGCCTAAGACGTGTCATGCTGTATCCCACGTCTGACCTGCTTCACCTCGCCTGACGTCTACCTGCTGCCTAGTCCAAGCCAAGCCTGCCCTGCTGCTGTCCAAGCTGCCACAGGTACCTATACAAACTATAAACATTGACCTGCGCCCTGTTGGCCAGCTGCCTTACCGCCAAGGTCGGCACGGCTCAGTGGGTCCACAGACCCTTCGTGACACAGCACCTTGGGAACATACCCGATAGCCCGTCCTAGCTCTGCCCCTGCTTAAATAGCCAGAATATTAGCATTGATCACAGCTGATCGAAGGGGATTCTATGAACTGGACCCTAGGCGATCAGCTGATCTCCAGGGCAGCTGCATTAGAGAAAGGGTGGTCTTCTTGAGTCAACCCATATAAAATCTAAATCTAGAGAACTGTGTTATATTTTTTATCAGCACTGGAAACCTGGGTTAAAATCTAACCAGGAGCATAATCTACATTACATTTTTATGTTCTTCCAGTGAGTAAATTTCCTAAATTTTCTCTGCTTTTTTCCCATACACCTCATTGACTTACAAGGAACCCACCTATAGGCGGCGCTGGAGGGAGTTTTATTCCGGTTCTCGCCACCAGGCAGCAAAGTAGGCGGCACCAAATGGGGCTGGGCCCCCTCTCTCCAACGGCCCCCTAACAACCACATGATCTGTCTCTATGGCATGTAAGCCCTTGTGGAGAGCTGTTTTGCCAAATCATAATGATAGGTTCATTGGGTGTCCATGAAATTGACCCTAGTATTTATGTGATATAGGGCTATTAGATTGTGAGCCCCGTGGGTGAGTGATTACAATGTGTGTACAGTACAAGGTATAGCTTTCTAGGAACTCTGAAGGGGATTGGGCACATCACAGAGCCCCGGGACCGCTATGATTTAGGAATCAATGGGGTCTAAGCTCACAAATCCCTTCCTATAACATCCTCCGATACTGTATATCCCTTTGGATATTTGGTGGATTTCCCTTTTAATAAAAATGGATTTAATATTCCACTTGCTATTCCGGGAAACATATGGGAGTTTGTCCTTCTTAACAGGAGTCTCAGTTATTTACATATTTGCATTTTTTTTATTACAATTGGCAACAAACAAGCTACTTGGAAGACGGTGATTTTGGCATCATCGAGCCGTAAACGTACAAAAAAAACATATTCTCATAGATGAGGAAGCTCTCGATTCACTCAACTGAAATAGCTTATAAAGTAGCAGCAGTGGTGATAGACCCGCCAGCATCAAGCGTTCCTGGGTGCTATGGTGTGATCTCAACGTACTGGATGGGGTCAAATCATTTCTATTTGTGTTTTGTATTTGAAAATAAGAGATTCCTCCAAAAGGAAGAGCCACCTAGCACTGTTTCTGGGTTTTTGCCTCTCATCAGCACGGAGCAGGGTACTGGTTGGCTAAATGAGATGCCTTAGACCCAGTACCCCCTCTGAGCTGTGTCTAAGGCCAGTACCCCGCCAAGCTATTTTTTTGTATGTTCAACTATTATTGGAGGAATGCAGGAAAGTGGGTCACGCTTGGGTTTGTCACCTCCTCTCTTCAGTGTGATAGTTGGGGGAGGGGGCTTGCGAAGCATGTGCCTTAGGTGCTGGTCCCCAGGGGGGGTGCAAACAAGCCACTCTTTCTTGGCCGTGGTACAAGGCTAGGACAGCAAACTTAATTGAAAGCTCGGACTCAACCTATCTCCCGATCATCTTTCATGATAGGTCTATTAAAATATCTTCTTATTAATGAATGCCTAATGTAGGACTTAATTCGCTGCTAATTACAACCTGTGTTGCCTGCTTGTACTATGCTTGGGGGATGTCCTGGATCATCGTCACAACAATAAGGGTGGCAGCGGTTGCCGTTAAAACCAGTTCCCCATATCTAAGCACCCTTCTAAAGAGATAAGAGAATGCCAGCACTATATGCAGGACAAGCAGATGCCAAATACCAATAATGCTAATTTCACAATTAAGTAATCACTAGGTGGCGCTATGTCCTGAAATATAATATTGCTTCAATCTTTATCATGTATATAGATCCAAAATAGATTTGTGCCACCATATAGGTTTGAGTGTGATGTCACTGGCAGTCAGGTGGGGGGTCCAGGTGCAGCTTTAGCATTAAAGCCCTGGAGCTTTACCTCTTTTGTAGACCCTACGAAAGGGTCATTGTGGGAACTTGTACAAAAATTGCCCCCATGGAAGACCCAGCTCATGATATCCATAGAGGTTTATTATTGCGAGGATCTGCAGAGTCAATGATTAGGAATCCTTCATGATAAATAGCAGGTTCTTGGTTCTCCCCGGATTCCCACCAGTCGTCCATGACGCTCCATTTACTTTGCAGATCGATGACCTGCTCAATAACCTTTGAATTAAACCTGTTTTGCGCTCAATCATCTTTAAGGTTGGGTGAACATTGTAGAAGTCCTGAACTGTGACATCCTCTATGAGGACAGCTGTGACCGCTGTGGGACTTACGAGTACAGTAGATATTACATATCGGAGTCTGAACAAACAGCAAAGACACTGGGTGAGATTTATTAATACTGTCTAAAGTAAGACAGGATAAAACTAGACCCGAGAAGCAGAATCTGCGAGTAACTTATGACTTGCGCATCTCGCGAGACGTGTTAGTCCCTTTTCTGTTTATTAACAAAATCATTTTTCCACCAAAAAAAATTGTGCACTCCATTGATAAATCTGGCGCATTTTAGGAATCCTATTTTCAAAACTGTCTAGGAAGGTGCAAAAAAGTGTATAAAACACATCATAAATGTGGGGCACAGTGTGTACACCAGTTTTTGGGTGCATTTTTCTTAGTAAATGTCCCCATTGTCCTGTCCAGAGTTATTATTCTAAACTATGTTCTCAATATCCCAGATCCCCAAGTCTTGGTTGTTGGTTTTTCCACAAAATTGTATTTGCAAAGTCTCCTGTAAAGAAAATAATACACAGTAAATATAGTCATGAAGTTTCGCAATATAACAGGTAAAGACAGGGGGCTCAGGACCTTGCGTATTCCCACCCTATAATGAGACGGCATATCACTAGGATATGCCATAACAGTATAATCAGTGGGGGTCCAACCTCTGGGAACACGGCTGATCCTCAAATAACCGGTACAACGACGCTCTCAGCCACTGGCTGCGCAGGGATCTCTGCAGCCCCATTTAAGTCAAATATTCTGGCAGTTGCGTCCACCAATCAGAAAGTGATGGAATATCCTAGCAATATGCCATCCATTTCATTAATGGCAAAAAAAAAAAAATCACTTTAAATTTCTACAACTCACGTTAGTATTTTTTAGTGAGCTTCAGTGCATGTTCACCATCAGGGGGCAGTGCTGAGCTATAGCACTAACAGCTTTATAATAATTCACTTACAGTGGGAGGTTTTGGTTGGCACATTATCTAATAAAATCCTATTACATGATGATGATTCTAATACTACAGTAAAATTAATCCAGTAGTCTATAGATGATGATAATCCACCTTCTTTTTCCAGCACATGTTGATAATCTGGAATCTTAAAAGGTCAAGGCTGACCGGACATAACCTAAAAATCCCTCTAATTAAAATGCACAGTGGTAGATTTTATGTATCTGGTCTTCCTGTAATTCTCTACCCTCAGGAGTAAATTTGAAATACGTTTTATGACCTTCCAATAATCCAGAATATTTCACAATCCAGCACCGATCCTCCCCTTCTAATAAAATTGTCCAATCTTACGTAAATAAGTCTTAGCCATTGGTCAATAAAAAGTTCTGCAACTTTCTAATGTACTTTGTGTTTTAATTCCTGACCATTTCAAGATCTATGCTTGCTGTCAGTGAACCAGAACATTCTTGTTTACACCCAGTGGTTTAAAACTCCTGCTGACCAAGATCTATCAGAGTGGAGTTAAAGACATGAATGAGATTAACGCTGCTGCTGTATTTTCCTGCACTGATACATTGTAACACTCTCTCTGTAATGTGCAACATAATAGAAAACTGCGAGATAACGAACGCCATGTTTTAATTCTCTGATGTTTTCAGCTTTTTTCACTCCCAACAACTTTTTCTGAATGACTTCGCTAACCTCATGCAACAACAGTCTGTAGGGTGATCATTATTGCTGCGGTCTGCTGTTATCTGCGCGTTCGTTCTTCTAAGGGATCCTCAGACATATAATTATCCGCTTCTTGCATAATTGGATGTTATAATGTCACCGACTAATTCTAGTCTAATTTGGATGCCATGTCTTAGTCTTAGAGCAGTGGTCTGTAACCTGTGGCTCTCCAGCTATTGTGGAACTACAACTCCCAATTGTCAGGGCATGTTAGGAGTTGCAGTTTGACAACAGCTGGAGAGTCACAGATTGCAGACTTCTGCCTTTGAGAATAATATGCCATTGCTCTCTAGGCTCCATTACTATAGTATATGCAGCCAAAACGACTGTATCGTCTTAAAGGGCATGTCCACCCCTCCAATTTTTTTTTTACCCAATGCATTTGAAATTAAAAATGATCCGACTTTGCAAATAATCTTGATTAAAAATCGTATAATATTTTGTGTATACAGCTCCTATGCAGACCTATGTGTTTCCATAGTTGCATAGGTAAGCACAGGAGCTGCAGACACAAAACGATAGGAGATTTTTCATCAAGATTATTTGCAAAGTCGCATCATTTTTACTTCTAGATACATTGGAGTAAAAAATTGTTGGTGGGCATAGCCCTAAACGAAAAACTCCAGACCAGTGGGGGCAAAGCAGGAGGGCACTATCATTCATTACTTGGTGCCCACCCTCACACCCGTGGGAGTAGAGCTCCTCTTTATAGAGGGCAATAGTGACTAGTAATTGCCGAATGAATGGCCTGGGGGATCGCTCCGTGACAACGACAGATCATTCATTATGGTGGAGATCTGCGGTTGTCCCCCGATTCTTGTATGGACTGTGGTGAGGCAAGACCCTAGGCAAATTTCAGAAGAAACGGCAACATCGGGATTTATTTGGAATGCTCATTGACAACGAAGTGACCAATTCAGCTCTGCTACATCAGCACCAATGTAATATAGCTGAAAACAATGCAGGCTAGGTTATCATTAATAGGGTTGGCTGCTGAGGACAAGGCACAGCTTCTGCTCCATCTGTGTCTTCAGTTCTGTGACATGTCTCCGGGCGTCTCAGGCTTCACTTAGATCGGCATATGGGAGTCTGGGCCTTCCAGGTATCACATGCTGAGATACAGGACAGCTCTGTATAGTTTGCAGCAACCTTTGCTGGCAGTGCGCGCTGGGGCTATTTATTCAGCGGCAGCTTGAGACCCTCAGGACCCTTATACTTTCCATGCAATATTTAACATATACTGACAAGACCAATCTCATCTATTCACAGCGCGTTTCAAGGCCAGCATTGTCTTATGGCAGATTTATCGGAACCCATGTGAGCGACTTCATATAATATTAATATATGAATTCAAATTGGCCATTTATCCCTTCAAATCCCATATTCATAGATGTGCCCTATACGATTCACAGCCAATCAAAGGCGAGCAAAGGCTGTAAAGAATTCATATTGTATAACATTGTAAAACCGTATTCATCCTTCAATTCTTTAAATAAATTGCGCTTTCATGATCTAAAATATCTCTAAAATTAATATTATATCATATATTTGCCTTTGCAAATCTCAGAAACTGGCATTGAAGGGTATTGCAGCATTCCTTTCAATGGAGCTGAGCTGCAATACCGCACACAGCCCATAGACAAGGGTGGCAGTGTTTCTGGAAGAAAGACGCTATGTTTTTCTAATCGTATACTATACAACTCCTTATGCCCTGGGCTATGCAGTGACCTCCGAACGTGCAGTATGTAAAGTCGAACGGCGGTCACAGCCATAGAGATGCATCCAGCTGTACTGTCTGAACGAGTCCATAGGATCAGCTCACTTCCAGGTAGTACAAACAGGTGCGGTCCATTTGGAAAATACTCGAAGGTCAATTTCACAATTAAAAGTATATCTTTATTTATAAATATCAGAATAGAGCGCAAGAACAAAGATGCTAATGCGGTTCGAGCTCAACAGTCCTCACTCTATGCTATGACTGAGAACTGCTGAGACCGAAACGCGTCAGTGTCTCTTCTATAATATAGGGATGGAGAAACTGAAACGGGTAAATGTCTTCATTTTGGTGTTATATTTAAAATAGAGAACTAATTATATACTATTAACGACTTGTATAATGACGGACATTTATTCCTGTCACCCCTGCCGGCAAGTGTGACCAGAGATCAGACACTGCACCCCCAAACAAAGGGCCCATTAGAGATCGAGGCGACCAAGCCATGTGCCAATACTTATAACCTCCATGCTGTGTACCAATTAGAGACTGTAACCACTACCCACTGTGCCCCAACCGGAATAAAGTTCATTCAGTTGTGCCATGTCTGCTTCCATTGGTGCACCATCGTCGAGTAGGGTACCATGTCAGGGGCAAGAGCCACACACTAAAAACTGACCCTCAGACCCAGAGGCGTAACTTGAAGCACCTGGGTCCCAATGCAAAATCTATAACGGGGCCCCCACCTACCATAAAGTATATAATTTATAATACTGGTGTCTTTTTATGCGGCTGAGGTTTTTTTGGATCCCTTCAGGCTTCAGGGCCCGGGTCCGACTGCTACCACTGCACCCCCTATAGCTAAGACCATGCTCTGACCCCAATGTGCAGTTGGGGAGATTTATTAAAGGGGTTGTCCAATAAAGCCTGTTTCATTAGAAAGTTCTCTTGATGATAAGCTAATCATGGGGGGAGGCGTTGTTGGAACCTCCCACAGTCGTCTGCAGTAAGTGGGGGAATCGGCTGGCAGGGGAAGGAGTAGCGGCGCTGCAGGGAAAATGGAGCATTACAGTATTCCACAGCATCACTGAAAACAATGGACCATTTATGTAACACTCAGATGCACCGAGTCATCCACAGCTACAGCCACTTATTATAGGAGGGGAGGGGCAGCATTCGGGACCGCCTGCTACTATATCATTTTGAAGTGGTTGTCCATCCAGACTGTCTCTTTAAGACCTGTATTCTGCTCCAGGGTATTCAAGTCAGAAATTGCAGGTTATATACCCCGTATTCTCTTGTATTGGGATTGCAGGTTGTGTACCCCATATTCTCTTGTATTGGGAATATGGTAAAATTGCAGGTTGTGTACCCCATATTCTCTTGTATTGGGAATATGGTGGAATTGCAGGTTGTGTACCCCATATTCTCTTGTATTGGGAATATAATGAAATTGCAGGTTGTGTACCCCATATTCTATTGTATTGGGATTGCAGGTTGTGTACCCCATATTCTCTTGTATTGGGAATATGGTAAAATTGCAGGTTGTGTACCCCATATTCTCTTGTATTGGGAATATGGTGGAATTGCAGGTTGTGTACCCCATATTCTCTTGTATTGGGAATATAATGAAATTGCAGGTTGTGTACCTCATATTCTCTTGTATTGGGATTGCAGGTTGTGTACCCCATATTCTCTTGTATTGGGAATATGGTAAAATTGCAGGTTGTGTACCCCATATTCTCTTGCATTGGGAATATGGTGGAATTGCAGGTTGTGTACCCCATATTCTCTTGTATTGGGAATATGGTGGAATTGCAGGTTGTGTACCCCATATTCTCTTGTATTGGGAATATGGTAAAATTGCAGGTTGTGTACCTCATATTCTCTTGTATTGGGATTGCAGGTTGTGTACCCCATATTCTCTTGTGTTGGGAATATTATGAAATTGCGGGTTGTGTACCCCATATTCTCTTGTATTGGGAATATGGTAAAATTGCAGGTTGTGTACCCCATATTCTCTTGTTTTCGGCTTTCAGGTTGTGTACCCCATATTTCTTGTATTGGGATTGCAGGTTGTGTACCCCATATTCTCTTGTATTGGGATTGCAGGTTGTGTACCCCATATTCTCTTGTATTGGGAAGACCGATTCTTTTTAATGCAGTTCTCCCGGAGAGCTGATGGAATATGGTGCACGATATGGTTAGCGTTTTACCACCGCGCCATTCATGTGACGTCACAAGGTGTTGAACACAATGATTACTTATATTGTGTCAATGCCGGGGAGCCACATAAAGAACGACTTCTTTCCCATTGAAACATTTGTTCAATCTCTCTTCTCTTTTGCAATATTTTGCCCGTGAACCGGGAGTTTTTTTTTCGAAGTCTTTAATAATTGATCAGGAAGACTAAATTAAGCCGTGTGTTATAAATTTCTATCTTGAGTAAAGCACATCATCATGAATAATTCATCATTCACATTGTGTTGATTCTGTCTGAGAGCCACATATGGACGGAGGCTTCACCATTGCAGGAGAGCGCTGATAGTCAGGAACAGATACCAGCATGAACAGCAGAGGGCGCCGGTCTGGATCTGCAGTAAATAAATTTCTCTTCTCAAAATAAATCATCTGGAATTTTTTGGTCGTTTTCTTTTTTGCTTTATAATAAAAAAAAACACAAGCGCTGACAATGAACTGGGAACATCCAATGTATCCTGGTCCAGGATGCAAGGAACCTGCTTCCATTTTTCTTATTGATGGATGTACTTAGCTTATTATATCTCTATCTACATTTATATTCAGAGTGACCCTTTAATAGATATGGCTGGTGACCACAGGTCCTGTTCAGGTGACTGTGATTTTGTACAATAATCTGATACAAGAAAAAACTCAGCTAACCTATTAGGGCATGGCCACACGTGGCGGATTTCCTCCGCAACTGTCCGCATCAATGCCGCACAGAATCTGCGTTGCAGATTCTGCTGCGGATCTGCCCAAAATGTGCAGTAAATTGATGCGGACTAGCTGCTGCGGACTGCGGTAAAAGTACTTCCCTTCTCCCTATCAGTGCAGGATAGAGAGAAGGGACAGCACTTTCCCTTGTGAAAGTCAAAGAAATTCATACTTACCGGCCGTTGTCTTGGTGACGCGTCCCTCCTTCGGCATCCAGCCCGACCTCCCTGGATGACGCGGCAGTCCATGTGACCGCTGCAGCCTGTGATTGGCCTGTGATTGGCTGCAGCCGTCACTTAGACTGAAACGTCATCCTGGGAGGCCGGACTGGAGACAGAAGCAGGGAGTTCTCGGTAAGTAGGAACTTCTATTTTTTTACAGGTTGCTGTATATTGGGATCGGTAGTCACTGTCCCGGGTGCAGAAACAGTTACTGCCGATCGCTTAACTCTTTCAGCACCCTGGACAGTGACTATTTACTGACGTCTCCTAGCAACGCTCCCGTCATTACGGGAGCCCCATTGACTTCCTCAGTCTGGCTGTAGACCTAGAAATACATAGGTCCAGCCAGAATGAAGAAATGTCAAGTTAAAAAAGCAAAACGCACTTCATTGCGGAAATTAGAATCTCCATTGAAGTCAATGGAGAAATTCCGCCATGAGTCCGCAACCAGTCCGCCACTGCTCCGCAACAGACAGAGCATGCTGCGGACACCAAATTCCGCTCCGCAGCCTATGCTCCGCAGCGGAATTTTACGCATCGTCTAAACGAACACTGCTAAATTAAAGTGGAAGTCAATGGAGAAACGGCTCCGCTGCGGATTAACGCTGCGGAGTGTCTGCAGCGGAATTTAAGTGAAATTCCGCCACGTGTGAACCCAGCCTTAGGGGTTCTCATGACAAGTTTACTGACTATTTATAATAATAACAACCAGCGGAATTATGAGTGCAGCTCTGGAGTATAATTCAAACTGTTTTGCATCCTCTGACTCCAGACTGATGCATTTTATACTGAACTTATACATTGTAACAAACTATCAGGACAGGAGGGAGACTTGTGTTACTGATATGTATCACTCATAGAGGACTGTCTAGACTGGATACAAATTTAACAAACTCTCAGCTGTGAGAAGTGTTAGACCTGTATAGTTGTTCAGCCTCTGGATGTAAATAAGGAGACAATACACTTTTATTTTGGAGTGCTGAGGGTTTGGCTCTTTGTCATTTAGTTCTTACCACTTGTCTTCGACCATTTAAAGTATATTTCCCCTTTATATTGTTACAAAGTAACTCTTATTTCGTCCTATGTTCACATTCACTGACAGCAAGGAGATTTTTTTTTAAGCCGCCAAAGAACTAAACAACACAAATTATAGTCAAAATCCTTTAACCCAGCAATTGAGTTTCATGTACTTTTCTATGACCGGACGATACTCCAGAATATTTGATAATTCGCCCTTTACCAGGTCACATTGATGTCGGATTAAAGGAAGTTTGCTATGTATTAGAAAGTTGCAGAACATTTAATTTACCAATGACTTAATAGATTTCCCCAGCAGTAGAAGTAGTGGCATTGTTAGGATTGATGGGGGTCTTACTACTGGGACCATCACCAATCCTGAGAATTATGGAGCTGCAGCGCTCGATCACTACACAGCGATGCTCCCCTCATATGGGACCCAACTGGGACTCCTGTATGTGGACTGCCTGTTCCTCCATTACCTCCACCATCGGAAGTGTCATCATGTTACATGAAGAATTCTATTCTTTCTTTCCACAGCCTTTTCCGGTCCTGTGCAGTGTAGTGCTGCACTGTGTATAACTCCAGCTGCGCAATAGATACCTCCATGGCTATGTTTATGTTGCACAGAGAGACCGCGGATGGCAAATATTTATTTTATGACTTAATTCCTTCGATTATTTTTATTTGCGTGCATAACGGCGCCGCCGCACTTGATATTCATTTTCTTTTTTTTCCCTGCTTTAATATACAATGTAATTGATCTTCAATGTCCGGCGTTAAGTGCTCGGTGCAATTTCACCAGGGGAACCTCTGTAGCCATAACAGATCAGACTGAAAATCAGCTTTATTACTGCAGCAAACTGGAAACCGGCTTTCTTGGAGAAGACGTCAATAAAGCAGATTGTCAATTTAAGCCCTAAGATAAGACAAAAAATTTTTTTGTCCATTTCTCAGATTCTCGTCAGGAACGGTTGAATGTTACTTTTCCGTATGTGAGGTCTGTGTGCGGGCGGTGGCGTCGGTTTCAAGTAAAGGTTCATACGTTGCGCCTATTGTCAGATTATTAATGGCTGTGGCCAGAACTGTCAGTACTTCAGATGCATTTCCACGGATGCGGGGTTGGTCCTGCGCAGCTGGGTTTTCATAGGACCCGTAGCTCGTATCTACAGCGTCATTGTTGTTTCTTCCATGTACTCGCCACACTCCAGGGTCACAAAGCAATTAACAGACAATAAAGTGGAATAACACAAGAAAAATAAGTGAAATATACAATTGAATTCAATTGTATATGAATATAAAACAATATCCAAAAATATAAAATAAAAAACATAAAATAAAAATATACTATAAAATTATAATAATAATACTATATATATATATATATATATATATATATATATATATATATATATATACACATATATATGTGACAATATTCAGTATAATCCTACAATATGTAAATATACAACAATATAAAATATAATATTTAATATATATTGCTAGTAACATACAATACAAAAACATTCAATGCAATTCTAAAGACAAAAATAGTACGTAAAAAGATACAATTACATTCTAATAATAGACATATATAATATACACTACAAATCCTACGCTAAACAAATATATACAAATATATAATAAAATATAAAAATATCAAAATTGCAATAATATACAAAAATATTCTATACAACTCTAATAAAAAATATAATAGTATATTAAAATAGACAATACAAGTTCTGAAATCTGTACATCTACAATAATATACATAAATATATAATACAATTAGAAAATAAATAAATACCGATTTTTTTGTTTTACCAAAATATACCATAAACTAAACATATTTCCATTGAGTTAAAAAATACTATAATATTTAGAACATTTACAATATAATTTTAAAAATATTCAAATTGAAAAAGTTGTCTTGTCCTTTTATAATGTTTTATACTGAACAATTTCTTTGTCAGTACAAGAGGAAGGAGAATGTTCAGCGTGAGATATCCCCAGGGCTTAGACTGGGGTGTGAGGAGTTCTTCAGATGAAACGTTCAGATGAAACGTTGCAGGGAGAGCTCTGTACTGTCAGCAGTATCAGCCTGAAGCCACTTGACATCTGTAGAGTGGAAAATGCAGACTAATCAAAAAAGTAAAAACACACTTTTTGACATGAAAAAAATATGCAAAAAGTATCAAATTCAAGGAATTCCCCTAAAGACGTGGTCTGTGCCAGAGGCCGGAAGGGGTCAGGCAGCTCCAGCAAAAGGCAGTGTCAACCATGAACCTCTAGTAGGTCCTCAGGGGATGGGGCTCCTTAAAAATACCTCTTGTAGAAGGGGCAGACTCAAAGACTAGGTGCAGAATTCCTATAGACCAGAACAAGGGACCAGAACAAAGATGGAGTGGCTCACCACAGTACCAGAGAATCCTCCAGTTGGCCCAGGTTCTGAAACAATAACGGGCCCTGAAGGTCCAGCAGAAGACAACCCCATTTGGAGCTCCAGAATAATTTCTTGTGGTGGGCCCAAGGAACTCATCCAACACTGATTAGGAATGCTGAGTAGTTTTTTGTAGACCATTACCCAGGACAACTTTTTCTGTACCAGATAACGTCTAAGCCAAGAAGACCTCCATGTAGGACTAGTAGGACTTCTCCGTTATGAACCTAAACACAACTCCAAATAATGATATTGATGGGGCCAGTTCTGGTTGTATGTGGGCCCTTTGGTAACAATGTCACAATGGGCCCATGTCTCCTCCACCCTTGGCTTGAAAGCTCAAAGTATGATTACCCAGATCGCCATGGATCTCCTAAGCCCAGTGGGCCCGCAAACTGTTTTAGAATTCTTACCAGTGGTGAACATAGAAAAGATAGGGGCCCCAAAGATCAAAGAGGGGCCCCTATTATGGGCCTGTGCTTTTTTTTACTTCATACCTTTTCCGCGACCCCCTTGTTTGCTAACAATGTAATTCCTGCATTGCACTGGTTCTTGCAAAGGGCATGGGAAAATTAGGGTTGGGCCGCCTCTCGCCAACGACCCAATATTGTTTTCCTATATGGTATGTAAACCCTTGAGCAGTGCATTGTGGGTGCTCATATGGAAGTGACATGTTCAACCTCATAAAGGGGTTGTATAGTGATTCTTTTAGACACACCAGCCCATGAATTGTGTCTTTATTGAAGTGCATAAGCTGCAATACTACACACAACCTGTGGACAAGTGTGGCGCTGTTTCCAGAAGAAAGCAGCCATGTTTTTCTAATTCTGCACAACCCCTCTAAGTCACATATCTGACATCTGGGTGGAGCTAAACTGTTTACAACGGCAACCAGCAGAATCTTGAAAGCAGCTCTGGATGTGACTAGAGCAGAAATCATTATTTAATTGAAGAAATAAGTATAGAAATTTGTTTAGCTATGTATTTGTGACAGATGTGGCTCAGTAATTAAAGGTGCAGCGTCTAAATAGACAATATATTATTGGTCCAGGCTCTTAATGTTCACAGAAATCCGATGAAGTTGTAGTCTCTGCTCTGCCGTTCGATTATTGCTCTGCGATATTTGCAAATCTAAGGAGAGCGGTTTACTTAAAGGATGTCGTTTTGCTAATAGGAACATCTATGGATTTGATTTTAAGCTCAGGTGCAATTTCACAGTCTTGTTCTTAATATTTGCTGCATCAATAAGGATTGGCACGAAAAACAGCGAGCGAGCGTGCGAGCGTGTTCCTGATACAATTTCTTAAATTGCGTTCTGTATTAGAGCTGGAAATTATATTTGATATCGACAAACTGGAAAGAGAAATGTATCTGATCAAATGGCTTAAAAATCGTCTTGAACTATTATATTGTGGAATTGCATTATAAGCAATTGCCTCATATTAGTCTATTACCCAGACCGATCCATGTGCAAACAGGAATGATCCAGCAATAGATGGGAGAGCCAGAGATCCCCCGAGCAATTAAAGATTAACTAGGTGTAACTATTAGGGAATTGCATTATGAGCGATTTCCTTAGAGAATTGTAAGAGCAATTTACTGTTCTTGTATTATCTTTGGGGGATTGCACAGTGAGCCATTTCCTTTCATTTAATACCCTAAATCTTTCTATTTACAAGCAGTAAAGTTTCGGGTTATAGATTTATTTATGACACTGGGAATTCTGGGAGATCCACGGACCATATGACAAGGTATATATATATATATATATATATAACCCCGCTCGCGTCTTGTAGGTGCAGCTTCTGTCCTATATTCTGTGATTCTCTATGCATTTACATAAGGCGACAGTCCTCCCATCCCATATGTTGTATGTGATAAATGTCACTGGTAACATGTATCTAGTATCTGTATATATGTTTAACTGTGTCCTTCCTGTATACTACAGTGTATATATCTATAGTGTCCCCCTCATTACCCAAATAAATCCTAATCCGTAAAGCTGTGGATGTCTATTACATGTGGAGCAGCCCGACATGTTGTGTGTACCCTTCAACCCTTTTGCATGTCTCCTGTAGATATATTACTTTTCCTGGCATGCTTTCTGATGGTTTCCCCTACTTTGGTGCAGTTTCCTGCCGCCTACACATCCCATAGGGCTGTACACAGAACTTTGAGCCAATCAGATGTCTTCATTAATCTACTCCTCCTCCCCTCTCACAGCATGCAGTATCACTGAAATACTGGGAAGCTGCAGCTGCATCCCCCTCCTCCCTGCCTACTATTTACTTTTTATATTAGGCAGATTATTTTAAAAGGTAACTAAACTTTCAGAAAACTTCTGACATGTCAAAAATTTTGATCAGTGGGGGTCGCTAAAACGAAGCGGCAGAAGCGCTCAGGTGAGCGCTGAGATGCTTCGTTCCTGATTGGCTTTTCTCAGAAAGCCGAGCTAATGGCGTACGGTCTCGTAGACTTTCTATTTCAGACTGAATAGACGATCAGAACCCCAGCGGCTCAGCGCTCGCCCGAGCACTTCTGCTGCTTCGTTTTAGTGATCGGTGGGAGTCTCAGTGACATATCAGAAGTTTTCTGAAAAGTTTAGTTACCCTTTAGGAAGAGGCTACAGGAGGCTGGAAGATGAGGAATATGTCACTCTCCCCTAATAAGATATGTTACAAAGTTTTATATATTGATATGTATTACAGGTTTATGTCGCTACATGTGTTGAAGTGGTCACAGGAAGTTCTATCCGCTGTATAGTAGACTGCTTCTCCATGCTGCACAGACTTGTTTTAGGTCTCTCTGAGCAATCAGCAAAAATATTGCACAGGAAATCTTGCTGCTTCAGGGAAAAACATACAAACAGGACAATGTGGAAAAGCTACAAGGGCACGATTTAAGTTAAATGCTATGTATGTACTGTATGCATACTGTATACATCTATATGTTGGGGGAGACATTGTATGGGAAATTAAGATGGACTACCCCTTTAAAAATCTATTACAATACACAATGAATTTGACATCTTTATATATAAAGGGGTTCTCCGGCTTCTGCAAAATAATGTTGTTTTTTTTCTGTATCTTTATTTTATACAGTTTTCCAAAATACTTTCTGTATTAATTGCTACCGTTTTCAAGATCTCTGCTTGCTGTTATTCAGTAGGAACATTCATTGTTAAAATTATGCGCGTGGTCATGTGATGGACACACAAGGGCACAGCTCGTTAGAGGGTCATGTAATGGACATACAGGTCCTGGTGGGACTGTTACAGGGTCGTGTGATGGACACAGGTGCACGGCTCGTTATAGGGTCACGTGGTTGACACACAGATCCTGGGATCGTTACAGGGTCATGTGATGGACACGGGTGCATGGCTCGTTACAGGGTCACGTGATGGACACACAGATGCTGAGATCGTTACAGGGTCATGTGATGGACACACGGATGCCGGGAACAGTACAGAGCCACGTGCTTGTCACACAGGTGTATGGTTAGTTACAGGGTCACGTTATGAACACACAGATGCTGGAATCGTTACAGGGTCATGTGATGGACACAAAGGATCTGGGATCCGTACAGGTGCACACAGGTGCACGTCTCATTAGAAGACACAGCTCTGATACTCGCACTGTAACTGTAACGAGCCGTGCACCTGTGCGTTCATCACATGACCATGGACAGAATTGTATCCACTGGCAGTAAACAATGAATGTTACTACTGAATAACAACAAGCAGGAATTTTTACAGAAAGTCTATTATGAAAAAAATAATGTAACTTTTAAATATACAAACAAATAATTTGCTGAAACCCCTTTAAATGTGATAATTGTTTCTAAAATGTCCAGATTTAACTCTGATAAATGACCTCGACGATAGATCCAGCTATGTATACATATATATACGTGTCCCCTGCACTGAGACTGCATTATATTGGCTGTATGACACATGGGTCTCCGGGGATTGCATTTGACTCTTGAGCATAGTGCGGGTGGATTACGTTATATTGCCGTGTTGTACTTTACTGTGGTTGTCACAAACGGCAAAAAAGCAAATTACTGGCTGCTGAGTGATTGATCTCCCCATCGCATTGCATTGTGGGAAAATGTATTTGGATTGTAAATTTGTACTTGAATGGTTTTATATGAGATTTTATTAGTGGGACCTTCACATATGTCATATATTTCTGACATGTTGAATTATATCACCTGACCAGTGGATTTTATGGACTCTTGAATGTTTTTTATGTCCAAAATAGGAATTTATGAATGTAGCAGAGCCGAGTTATCCATTATTTTCTATAGGGCTGCATTAAAACCTTCTAAGATACAGAGATTACGTATCAGGGAAAAATTCAGCTCTGCTACATTTGTGTTTGCAATATGTGATGCTGTAGAATTAGTAAAGAGTGTGTATACTATTGCAACCATTTTATTATTCCAATGCAACTACAATAAAGAGAGCAACTTGATCAAAAATATTCTACCGTTTTGTGTATACAGCTCCTCTGCAGACCTATGTGTCTCCATGGATATAGACAAATAAACCCTGTGTGGTCTGATCCTGCAGTTGTATTACTCAACTTCCTCTACCCTAGTCAGTAGAAGCTGCAGGATCAGACCTCACAGGGTTTGTAGTCTGTAACTAGAGAGATACATAACTCTGTATTGGAGCTGTATACACCAATTGGTACATTTTATTATTTTTTTTTTGCATAGTTACTACTTTTCTTTTAGATGCATTGGAGATGTAAAAAAACATAGATTTACAACATTTTACACAATCTCAGCTAATGACAGGTTCCCTTTAATATGCAGATGCAGCTTCAGCCCGATTCTCAATAAGCTCAAGCTTAACGTTCCGCTCACATAAAGGAGGGGTCCGCAACCTCTGACACTCCAGCTTTTGAAAAATTACAATTTCCCAGCATGCCCTGACCGCCTTTGGCTGGAAAAATAGAGCTTTTGGCTGTCAGTGCATGCTGGGAGTTGTAGTTTTACAACAATTGCAGTGGCGAATGTTGCTGACCGGATTACTCAACATCAAATAAAGGAAACTAGTTCTTACATTGCCGTTTATTTCACGTATAATTGCACGTATACATCTAAATGGCGGTTATAAAGAGCGTTAATACTATAATGTTACAACGGGAAGCAGAGTAATATGTGTCCGCAGGCTGTTATTCCAAAGGGACCTAATAAAGCGGTTACAATGATTTCATGTTCTCACTGCTACACGTTAAACACTTTATTAAAAAGCTTCTATGTATGTGGCAGGAATTCCAATGGGCGCCATTTTCTAGCAATTAAATATTTGTAAACCGGTTGGATTAATAGTATTGACTGTTTATAATGACCGGGGGGGGGGGGATATTATGTCTATTATCTGCGGTATTTTCAGCCTGCTTAACATTGCAGTATAGTAACTGTCCTTTTCTGCCTGGAGTCAGTAATCAGTATTGCCTATCAGAGACGGGTTGGAGAAAAAAGATGAGACCCGTTGTAATAATCTCCCGCACAAAAAAAAAAAAGACCCACTCACTGGCGGCATCAAGGATTTTTTTTATTTTTTCTTGTTGTGCTCATATGATTAAGAAAATGAAATCATGTTTTCTATTTATTAGAAATACAATTATTCATTTACTACATTTTTAGCAGGATGTTGCAATTGTCTTCAACCACCAGGTGGCGCTGCATCAAGGTCTATTAGTGTAGTGCTTCTCAGAGTTCCTAAGCCCAACACCCCCTGCTGAAATAAGTGACCTCAAAGTAGCCCCAAATATTATGTTCATACACAGAGGCCTTACTTGAAGCTCTTGGTCTCCCCGATACAAAATCTGCATAACTTGTGGGAGCCGTCATGGTCATGCAGCTTTCCTATGAACATATATAACTTTAAATGGCAGACAGAAGAGGGAATTCAACAGCTCTACTATATATAAATATATATACAGGTGTAGCCAAGTTTATCTTGACTCTGATAACTTGCTGCAGCGCGATATCACGCCACACAAGCCATTGAAAAGTCAATGAAAAAGTCAAGTTAAAGATTCTTGCCACTGTGTATTTAATGCGAAAAGTCAAGATAAAGATGGCTACATCTGTATACAGTATATCAGCAGAAGAGGATCACCAATAACAAATAATCGTATTATTATGTATGTTAAAGGGGGTTGTCTCATGTGGACAACCCTTTGTCAATTAAAAGCCAGTCTGGTGATCAGCTGATCGTCACAGGCTAATCTTTAGGAACTCCCAACGATCAGTGGGGAAGCCAAATCTGGCCATACATTTCCCCTGCAGTGGCCACTACAGGAGAGATATAGTATTACATGGCAGGCATTCAAAAGAATGAACAACCATGTGTAAAACTAATGGCCCTTTTACACGGGCCTATTATCGGACAAATGCTCGTTTATAGAACACTTGTTGCCGATAATTGCCCTGTGTAAACATAGCAGCGATCAGCCGATGAACTCGTTCATCGGCTGATCGCATTGTTTTTAAAAATTTAAATATTCTGGTTGTCGGCGGCTCATCTTGGTGTGTAAACAGGGAGACGCGCTGCCGACACGATGATAATGTATGAGGACCAGCGATCGGAGTAACGAGCGCTCGTCCCCATACATAGCTCCTGGTGAAAGGAGCAAACAAGCGCCGATCAACGAGCGGTCCCGTTGATCGGCGCTCGTTGACACGGCCCACGTCGTGCTGTGTAAGAGGACCTTTAGACAGTCAGGGTCTGCCGAAACATGAGACAGTCTTTATTAGTGACTCTACCAAGGTCGGGGGAACCGGGCGGGAGACCTTTCTCTATGATGTCCAAATGCCCTGATGGGGGTTGTCCTAATGGAACACAGGAAACATAATTCTCCACATGGGTTTTAGGTTTGATCTAGAATTGGTGTTATTATTAAAATAATAAAAATAATAATAATAATTAAAAAAAATAAATAAATAATAATAATAATAATGAAAAATAAATAAAATAATAATAATAAATAAAATAATAATAATAACGGTGATAATAATAATTTTGACTCGTCCATTTTACTATAAGCTCTTTAGCTATAACCAGCTTGTAAATGAGTGACTTCACTGCTAGGACATTCTGAAATCTGTTTGACTGTAATTTTTCCTTACAAAATCTTAATAATTGGCTTCAATTAAAAATTCAGGGTGAAATGCAGACGGACTGTAAACCCAGAGTTTCCTATGATCGCACTGTGTTGCCATGGAGAAAGGTTTTCCGTAGTTACTACTTTTGGTCTGGAAATGTTTGCTGTAAGGGAAACACAATGGTCAGGAGCTTCTGGGAGAACGTGTGTATGGTATAGATTGTAAGTTATTGATAAGAGTGTGTGTGTGTGTGTGTGTGTGTGTGTATGTGTGCGTGTGTGTGTGTGTGTGTGTGTGTGTGTGTGTGTGTATATCTAGATATAATATATATAATATATGTATGTAAATGATCTCATACGTTCCTGGTTTACTCTCTTCTGTCAAGTTGTCAAATGTTCTGTTTAGCCATTTTTTAATGATATCTGCTTAAGGGTAAGCAGTGTGATTGACAACCGATATTGACCAATTGTCATCCAGCTGGTTATTTATTTTCTCAAATAGGTGAAAACTCTGTGCTTATAAATGTCTTAATATATCTTTATAGCTGTCAGAGCTTTGTTTTTCTGATACAGAATTACCTGCATAGACATAGAGTTCCAAAATAAAACTCTGTGCAGCCACCACTAGGGGGAGCTTATGAGTTTACGGCATACTGTTTTTCTATTGACTTCAATGTATAAACAGTATGCAGTATGCTCCCCTTAGTGGTGACTGCAGGCAGATAGAGTACTATAATGTAACTCTTTGTCATATGCAGGGGATTTGGAGTTCTGAGTCAGAAAAAAATGGAGTGCTGACCCTTATAAAGATATTTTAGGAAATTATTCAGCACAGATTTTTTTAACCTGAAATGTGTTCTCCCTCAGTATAGAGTAGGATTCGGGCTGGCTGTGTGGGATATTATATATACTCTTGGAAAGTACTGATTGGATCTCCGCATGGAGAATTGGTAACTATTGAGAGTCGGTACAGATATATATCATCTCACACAGCCAACCAGCGCCCTACTCTGTGCTGATGAGGAGCAACTGCTCCAAAACAGTGTTGTTTACAAATGGGTGTCTCTGATTTGGCTGATAAACGAAGTCATGATTCAAGGAGCTACAGTTAATGGATCAAACATTGACTTAAAAGGTAGCTGCCTATAGGGGGCGCTAGAGAGACGGTAGTTATTTCCATATTCAGGAGAGCTAGTTTCCATCCTTTTTGACTAAAGTCAAATTTGCAAAAATTGTTCCTTCCCTCTTATTCAATTATATTTCATATGAACAAAATATGTCTTAATCGGGAATTACTACCTGTTAAAAAGTAGCAAAATTCTTCAGAGAGTAACAGTATTTTCTTGGAATTGTCTCTAGTGGACGCCTCACAATATAATTGTACCCCATTAAGAATAATGATTTAATTGACTTGAACAGCTTCCCCGCAGTTCCGGCATTCACACTTCACTCTGGATAATTTCTATCTAAATTTCTAACCAACAATTTATCGGTACGGGATGTTGCGATACGACACAGTTCAGTGAGACCTTGTTTCACACAAAGCTTTTCATTACCTGCTCTGTCAAGTTTTTATTCATACACGTGATGGAAAAAAAATATAAGAAGGGTTGCAAAATTCAGCTTAGTCAATCTCATGTCACCAATTTATGGAAATGTGGAAAATATGTCATTAAATATAATTATAGGAGCCGATGGCAAGGACAAAAATATGTCATCGGGGGGGAACATACTTGGCCATGGCCACCACCACCTGCAATGAGTGAGTCGAGGAAAAGGACTAGAAATATTTTGAGTGATCTCATATCTATCTATCTATCTATCTATCTATCTATCTATCTATCTATCTATCTATCTATCTATCTATCTATCTATCTATCTATCTATCTATCTATCTATCTATCTATCTCTCTCTCATATCTATCTATCTATCTATCTATCTCATATCTATCTATCTATCTATCTATCTATCTATCTATCTATCTATCTATCTATCTATCTATCTATCTCATATCTATCTATCTATCTATCTATCTATCTATCTATCTATCTATCTATCTATCTATCTATCTATCTATCTATCTATCTATCTATCTATCTATCTATCTATCTCATATCTATCTATCTATCTATCTATCTATCTATCTATCTATCTATCTATCTATCTATCTATCTATCTATCTATCTATCTATCTATCTATCTATCTCATATCTATCTATCTATCTATCTATCTATCTATCTATCTATCTATCTATCTATCTATCTATCTATCTATCTATCTATCTATCTATCTATCTATCTATCTATCTCTCTCATATCTATCTATCTATCACATATCTATCTATCTATCTATCTATCTATCTATCTATCTATCTATCTATCTATCTATCTATCTATCTATCTATCTATCTATCTATCTATCTATCTATCTATCTATCTATCTCATATCTATCTATCTATCTATCTATCTATCTATCTATCTATCTATCTATCTATCTATCTATCTATCTATCTATCTATCTATCTATCTATCTATCTATCTATCTCATATCTATCTATCTATCTATCTATCTATCTATCTATCTATCTATCTATCTATCTATCTATCTATCTATCTATCTATCTATCTATCTATCTATCTATCTATCTATCTATCTATCTATCTATCTCATATCTGTCTGTCTGTCTGACTAACGTGTGTGTGTTAAGAAGATAGTTAGAATATAATTGATCCATTATAGAATGAGGAATTTCGGATCATAAAATACAGTTTCCACTATATTGTGTTTGGTTTATGGTCAGCGAAGAAGGCCATACTGTGTATTATATTTCTATTGACCCTTTTGGGAATAGTCCTAAAAATTCTAAATGATTTAAAAAGTTTTTAAAATGTAATAGAATAGAATATCGACATTGTACATGAGACTAATGGCGGATCTCTCTGTTTCATTGCAGGCTTATTAACCTGATCTACGATGGAAAAACTGTTCGGTTACCTGTTGTTCATTGGCATGGCGGTAAGAGCTGAGATCTGTCCTAAGCGCTGTGCCTGTCAGAATCTATCTCCAAATCTCGCAACCTTGTGTGATAAGAAAGGGCTGCTCTTCATCCCACCGAACATCAACCGAAAGACGGTAGAGTTAAGGCTAGCGGATAACTTTGTTACCAACATAAAACGGAAGGATTTTGCAAATATGACCAGTCTGGTGGAACTGACTCTGTCCAGGAATACAATAAGCTACATCACATCTCAATCATTTGCCGACTTGCGCAATTTACGAGCGTTGCATTTAAATAGTAATCGATTGACTAAAGTCACCAATGATATCTTTACCGGGCTTTCTAATCTCCACCATTTGATACTCAACAACAACCAACTGATATTGATTTCACCTTCCGCCTTTGATGATGTTTTAGCCCTGGAGGAACTTGATCTATCTTATAATAACTTGGAGACCATCCCTTGGGAGGCGGTGGAAAAAATGGTTAGCTTGCACACTCTTAGTCTAGATCACAACATGATTGAGCACATCCCGAAGGGAACTTTTTCCCATCTGCACAAGCTGAATAGATTAGATGTAACGTCCAACAAACTGCAAAAATTACCACCGGACCCGCTGTTTCAGAGAGCTCAGGTCCTAGCAACCTCAGGGATGATAACCCCTACCACATTTGCATTAAGCTTTGGTGGAAACCCCCTACATTGCAATTGTGAATTACTATGGCTGAGGCGCCTTTTGAGAGAGGACGACCTGGAGACATGTGCGTCACCTCCCCTCCTTTCGGGACGTTATTTCTGGTCCATCACAGAAGAAGACTTCCTATGTGAGCCACCACTTATTACAAGATATACCCCAGACGTGGAAGTCCTGGAAGGTCAAAGAGCAGTTTTAAAGTGCAAAGCCCTTGGAGACCCTGAACCTGCAGTTCATTGGATCTCTCCAGAAGGAAAGTTAATATCCAACGGGACGCGGATTTTGGTTTACGACAATGGAACGCTGGACATTCTTATAACCACAGTCAAAGATGGAGGTCCTTTTGCATGTATTGCTTCTAATCCTGCAGGAGAGACAACCAAAACAATCAATCTTCACATAATCAAACTCCCCCACTTAGTGAATAGTACGAACCACATTCATGAGCCGGATCCGGGGTCATCAGACATATCAACGTCCACTAAATCTGGTTCCAACGCAAGTAGCAGCAATGGAGATACAAAATTATTGAGCCAAGATAAGAAGGTGGTGGTGGCGGAAGCAACGTCCTCAACTGCACTAATTAAATTCAATTTTCAAAGAAATATCCCTGGAATACGAATGTTCCAGATACAATATAACGGCACATATGATGACTCCCTCGTCTACAGGTATTAAAATTACTTACATTGTTATTTCATTGAATATTCTCCATGATCAACCATTCCAAAGTGTTTCCAAAAATAATCATCAACTATAAAAAAAATATCTATTTCAACATTGTACATTAGGTCAATTCCTTTAATGACAAACCTTATGTTCAATTATAGGAAGTGTCACAGAAGGTAAAATAAAGATAAGATGTAAATTGTATACTTGATTAGATTTGATATTCAGAATTGTGAATATAATGGTGATGGAATATGAGGTCTATGTCTCTCTCATACCCTAGACATTCGAGTACTGTATGTATTCCTGTTCTCCGGAAGGTTATCCTATTTTCATATAGAAGCCTAGGACATTGGGGGTATACGTCAGGGGCACTCCACAATATATGCCTCCGACCTATGCCTCCCACATATACCACTGTATGGAATACAGGGGCAAACATCCGCCATTGACTCCCTTTATAAAAAAATTATACCATGCGGTATGTGCTTTATTTCTGTGCCTCACTGCCTTAAAAAAACGTGGTAGACTACGCTTTCTATACAGTTAAAAGTTATGCAGACAAATACCGGCCTGGGCGCATAGGTGGCTATGGGCACTGAGCCTGAAAAACGAGATGTAAACTGAGCCTAAAAACGAACGAGGTCGGAATCAAACCCAATATTTATGTCATATCTATCTATCTATCTATCTATCTATCTATCTATCTATCTATCTATCTATCTATCTATCTATCTATCTATCTATCTATCTATCTATCTATCTATCTACCTACCTACCTATCTATCTATCTATCTATCTATCTATCTATCTATCTATCTATCTATCTATCTATCTATCTATCCAGTGGCATATCTATAGGAATCACCCAATATTTATGTCATATCTATCTATCTATCTATCTATCTATCTATCTATCTATCTATCTATCTATCTATCTATCTATCTATCTATCTATCTATCTATCTATCTATCTATCTATCTATCTATCTATCTCATATCTATCTCATATCTATCTATCTATCTATCTATCTATCTATCTATCTATCTATCTATCTATCTATCTATCTATCTATCTATCTATCTATCTATCATCTATCTATCTACCTACCTATCTATCTATCTATCTATCTATCTATCTATCTATCTATCTATCTATCTATCTATCTATCTATCTATCTATCTATCTATCTATCTATCTATCTAATATCTATCTATCTATCTATCTATCTATCTATCTATCTATCTATCTATCTATCTATCTATCTATCTATCTATCTATCTATCTATCTATCTATCTATCTATCCAGCGGCATATCTATAGGAATCACAGCGGTTGCAATTGTGACAGGGCCTGAAGCTAGTGTGTCCGCAGCCCCCCTGGCTTCTCGTCTTTCACCAAAAAATAACGCTGCAGTGGAATCCTTTTTGGTTGCTGAGCAGTGGATTTCCTAAAGTAACTGGGGCCTATGTAGTTTCCATAAGGTCAGACTACACGATACTCAGTTACTACCGCGACACCGTTTACTTACCCTCCTCGCTTCTAAGTCTTCCTTACCACCAGGATCTGTGTCAGTACATTGTGTGTAGATAGATAGATGGATAGAATAGATAGATAGATAGATAGATAGATAGATAGTGTCGCGAAGGGTCTGTGGACCCACTGGGCCGTACCGCCTTGGCGGTAAGGCAGCTTGCCAACAGGGCGCAGGTCTGAGTCTATAGGATATAGGGTACCTGTGGCAGCACGGACAGTAGCTTGGCAGAAACTAGGCAGCAGGTGGACATCAGGCGTGGAGAAGCAGACAGGCATTGTATCCAGCACAGCACAATTATAGCAACACGGCACTAGATCAGGATACAGGTTACAGGAACAGTAACAGGAAACACTGGGAGCAGGAAACACTAGGGGACTATTTGCATAGACAGACTAAGGAAACACAACAACGCTCAGGCATAGAACGAGGGGGCTGGACCCCTCTTATAGTCCAGGGTACTCACAGGTCATAGTTCGTCCATGAGGTCCGGTGCGGGCTGCCGCTTTAAGAGCGGGCACGAGCGTGCGCGCGCACCCTATGGGATCCGGTAGAGATGAGTGGACGCGAGCGCTGGCGTCTCCTGAGGAGGAGGCTGGGGCCAGCGCTTGCCGACTCGTGGCTGCGGCTGTCAGGGGGAGGTTGGAGCTGACAGCCGGCATCCACGGACATTACAGTATCCCCCCTCTTACGCCCCCTCTTCTTGATGCTAGAGCGAGAGAGAAACTTCTTCAGAAGAGTAGGGGCATTGAGGTTCTCCTCTGGATCCCAGGACCTCTCTTCGGGGGCGACCTCCCTCCAATCCACCAAATAAAAAGTCTTTCCTCTCACTCTCTTGGTGTCCAAAATCTCCTTGACCTCAAAGATGTCCGAGGGGGCCGCTGGAGGCAACCGCAGGGCTGGGAGTCTTGGAATAGTGGTTTAGGATCACCGGTTTCAGAAGGGAGGGATGGAAGGAGTTGGGAATCCTGAGGGTAGGAGGCAGCCGAAGCTTGTAGGCGACAGGGTTGATCTGTTGCAGGACCTCGAACGGTCCGAGGAACCTGGGGGCAAATTTACATGATGGCACCCTCAGTCGGATATTCCTAGATGACAGCCAGACCTTAGTGCCAGGAAGAAACCGAGGAGGCTCTCTTCTCCTTGTGTCAGCCTTCCGTTTCATGCGGTCCACTGCCATTAGGATGGAGAATCGAGTCTGCTGCCAGATCTGCAAAAAGTCTCTAAACGTGGAGTCAGCTGCAGGTACCTCGGAAGTATCAGGCACCGGAAGAGGAATTTGTGGATGCTGGCCGTAGATAATGCAGAACGGTGTATTCCTAGTAGACTCACTGGTGTGATTGCTGTAGGAGAACTCAGCCCATGGGAGCAGCTGCACCCAGTCATCATGCTGTTTGGAGATGAAGTGGCGTAGGTAGTTCTCCAAAATCTGGTTGATCCTCTCGACCTGACCAGTAGACTGAGGATGGTAGGCAGAATAAAAGTCCAACTTCACGCCAAGAAGTCCGCAGAGGGCTCTCCAGAACCTCGAGGTAAACTCAACCCCCCGATCAGACACAATATGCTGTGGCAAGACGTGCAGGCGGAAGATGTGTTGAATAAATAATTTGGCCAACTGAGGAGCAGAATGAAGACCGGTCAGAGGAACGAAGTGGGCCATCTTCGAAAATCGGTCCACCACCACCCAGATAGCACTGCATCCAGCAGAGAGAGGCATGTCCGTGATAAAGTCCATCGCTATATGCTGCCAGGGAGCATTGGGCACAGGCAATGGCTGGAGCAGGCCAGCAGGTCTGGAGTGGGTGGCTATGTTGGCTGCACATACAGCACAGGAAGAAACGAAGTCCAGAGCCACCAGAGCCTCATTGTTGCATGCGAGCTCTCCCGTCAGGGTGCGGAAGTGGATGGCGTACTCAATTACGGAGGTGTCTCCTTGGCGCAGGTCAGTCAAAGAAGCCGCTGCAGATGAGACCCGCTCAGGCTCCTCAAACACCATGCGAAAAGTCCGAAGGAAGGCAGGGAAGTCAAGGGTCTCTGGTCCTTGTCTCTCCCAGACAAGGTTCGCCCATGCAAGGGCCTTTCCGGTGAGAAGAGAAATGATGAAAGCGACCCTGGCACCATCAGACGAAAATGTCCTAGCATACAAGCTGAAGTGGATCTGGCATTGATTAAGGAAACCACGGCAGGTACTTGCCTCTCCATCATAGTGATCAGGAAGTGGCAAAGAAGCACGTGGGTCAATACTGCCAAGAGGTGTAGACTGAGGATCCACATTGCCAGGAGGTGTAGTAGGAGGAACAACAGCTTGTGCCTCCTGCCGGCGTGCAAGAATGTTCAACGCCTGGAGGAGTTGGTCCTCTCGGGACCGGAGGTCCAGCATATCCGCTCGCATCTCCTGTGTCGTCGTCATAGTTTTGAACCGGCCAGCGGGGTCCATGGCCTGAGCGTACTGTCACGAAGGATCTGTGGACCCACTGGGACGTACCGCCTTGGCGGTAAGGCAGCTGACCAACAGGGCGCAGGTCTGAGTCTATAGGATATAGGTTACCTGTGGCAGCACGGACAGTAGCTTGGCAGGAACTAGGCAGCAGGTGGACGTCAGGCGTGGAGAAGCAGACAGGCATGGTATCCAGCACAGCACGGTAATAGCAACACGGCACTAGATCAGGATACAGGTTACAGGAACAGGAAACACTGGGAGCTGGAAACACTAGGGGACCATTTGCATAGACAAACTATAGGGAACACAACAACGCTCAGGCATAGAACTAGGGGGCTGGACCCCTCTTATAGTCCAGAGTACTCACAGGTCAAAGTTCGTCCATGAGGTCTGGTGCGGGCTGCCTCCCTACGGGATCCAGCAGAGGTGAGTGGACGCGAGCCCTGGCGTCTCCTGAGGAGGAAGCTGGGGCCAGCGCTTGTCGACTCGTGGCTGCGGCTGTCAGGGGGAGCTTGGAGCTGACAGCCCGCAGCCACAGACATTACAGATAGATGGATAGATAGATAGATAGATAGATAGATAGATAGATAGATAGATAGATAGATAGATAGATAGATAGATAGATAGATAGATAGATGGATAGATAGATCTGTATCAGTGCTGCATTTTGTATGTGTATTTGAATATATTCTGTATATCTTCACTTCAGAACGGTTGCCTGATATTTGTCATCTGTCGCATTTGTTTAAAAATTACATTACAACTTCATTTCTGGGAATTACTTCAAGAACCCACCAACCTCCTGCTCAAATCTTAATCACGGTGACTAAAATGTCCTCTCATCTCTGCAGATAATGTGATGTGTTTCTTTTTTGAGAGATAAAGGAATTTAGTTCTTGGAACATTACATTCCGGCTCCGCAGGTAAATCATGTGTCAGGGACTTGCAGGTAATTGTAGTTTGTTACTTCTGTAGCCAAAGTGAATATTGATTTGTCTCTTAGCAAAATACGGAATCAGATGTGCAGCGCTGCTCATCATCTCGAAGACAAGTAGCCAAACTAGGAAAGCACTGCAAGGAGGGGAGAGAATTGCAGGGCTTATGGGTACACGTATTTATGGGATGGATTTATGTATCCGCTCAATAAATGGGATCATTTTGCCTTTAGTCGTCTGCAATTCAAAAAAAGCCTTGTCCAATGTTCTCCACCTTAAAGTGTTATTCCCATCACAGAAAGTATTGGCTTATTGCTAGGACTCTATCACCTTCTTTTCAGTAGGGGTCACACCGGCTGTGCAGGGGACTGCAGCACGACCCCATTCACTTGTATAGAGCTGAGCCATCATCACTATTTTGAGAAGAGGAATGTATGGCGGGACGTAAACCAGTGTTTTGTGATGTCTAACAGCCAGATAAATCAGGTTATGTGGGAATGCATTCAGCAGGGGGTTATTTTAATGCCATGTCAGCTAAGTATCATGTATCTGCGGTGGCCTCCAAGGTCTAGACCTCCTCCGGACCAATCTGTGGAACATGTGCACCTTCACTAACCAGAGATTTTACCATTATTTTCTACACTGTCCTAGACCCCCAGGGACTTTACCATTATCTTCCTCACTGCCCTAGACCCACAGGGACTTTATCATTATCTTCTTTACTGCCCTAGACCCCCAGGGACTTTACGATTATCTGTTTTACTGTCCTAAACCCTCAGGGACTTTACAATTATTTTCTTTACTGCCCTAGACCCCCAGAAACGTTACCATTATCTTCTTCACTGCCCTAGACCCCCCAGATACATTACCATTATCTTCTTTACTGTCCTAGACCCCCCAGGGACTTTATCATTTTCAACTTTGCTGTCGTAGACCCTCAGGGACTTTACCATTATTTTCTTTGCTTTCCTAGACCCTCAGGGATTTTATAATTTTGTTTTTTACTGTCCTAGACTCCCATGGACTTTACCATTATTTTCTTTATTGTCCTAAATCCCCAGGGACTTTATAATTTTCTTCTTCACAGTCCTAGACCACCAGGGACTTTACCATTAACCCATTCACTATTTAGCAATTGTATGGGGGTATTATTTGGACACAGTATGGTTTTATTGTGCAGACATTGCATGGCAGTGTTTAGGTACAAAAATATGGGTAAAAATTACAAAAATATCTCTAGTTTATGGAGATGTTTTAAAAAAAATAGAGCACAGGAGTCTATAGGACTGGCACTGAACACAGCCTAAACTGCAACCGGCAGAATACTACTGTCGCTATTGATGTGAATGGAGAAAAAAAACAATAAAAATATGTAAACAAAGTAATTTGAAAGTTTTTGTTACCGTTTTATGTAGATTTTAACTGTGAAACCTGGTAAAAATGAAGCCACAACGTGTTGTCTATCAAAATGATTGTTCGCAGGTTCTCATCTTTTTAGTATCCGTGTTACCTGCTGGGATCCTTACATCAGGAACGTGTGTGTTAAACAGTATCTTTAGATGTAGGTCATCAGCAAATGTATTTATAAAAATAGAGATATCACTTAACATATTCACTGACCGTAAATTTCCCAGGTGCTCACAGTATAGAGCGAGACACGCATTACTCATTCATAGAAAAATGTCCATATACCCTGACATTACCGTGTTTCTCAAGGTCTGGTGTTTATAGCTTCATATACGACGTGAAATTAGGATTTATTTCTGTGAGTATTAGCTCTATCAAATTCATAAAAAAAGAAATGCCCCCTCTCTTGGGTGTATAAATCTATTTAATTTAATTTATTTAATATTCATTCTTTATTATAGAACACACATATGATATTTTCTATGGAGAATATAATCATCAAGTGTACATTTTTGTTGCATACATAATAACAAAATATAAAATGCTTTGTTATATAAAATTATATTATTAATATTATTATTATTACTATTATTATTTTTTATTATTATTATTATTATTATTATTATTATTATTATT
This sequence comes from Rhinoderma darwinii, assembly GCF_050947455.1. Lineage (NCBI taxonomy): Eukaryota > Metazoa > Chordata > Amphibia > Anura > Rhinodermatidae > Rhinoderma > Rhinoderma darwinii. Next base: position 80,427,233 of record NC_134698.1, on the reverse strand, counting down.
ATTATTATTATTATTATTATCATAGTAGATTTGTCTATTATTTATTAGGTCTAGATGACAGTTATAGTCAGCTGGATAGTGATCAGGCAATGTAAACATCAACTAGAACATCAAGGTCACCTCTATTGTTGAAGTATACTCAATGGTGTTTACTCATGGCCTGCATTAAAAGGGTTAATACACACATGGCAGATTTTTCCAGAGCAAATTTGCCGTAAAATCTGCATGTGTTATATGAGTGGAGAGCAGCTACAAAGAGCGTCTCTCACTCTGGAGGACCAGACACATATAGATTCAATGGAAATTGTGTAATGCTTCATTTCTCCTGTGGTGGCACTGCAGGGTACTTGAACACTTACTGCTAAATATTTCCTCACAGATTACAGCTGATCCCAGCAGTCTTAGAGACGCATTGTCCAAAGTATGATTTTCAGGGTGATTTCCCTCAGACAAAATTTCTTCTAATTGTTTTAGGCTATCTTCTTGTTGAATGTGCTTAAAAAGATTTTGTAGATCCTTCTACTCCATTGACTTTCCAAAGTGTCTAAGAGGCTTCTATATTGTCTCGGCTTGTATGGTTAAAACATTTAATTATTTCTTCTTATTTTTTTTACAAAATACATGTAAAAAACATAAAAACAAACATTAGGGAAAATATGTCTTCGATACTATTATATAGAAATATTTATCGTAAAAAATGTCTTCATGGTTGTATGTTCACTGCTTAACTTTTAGTCCATGGGGACTACAGTTGCCATTAAAGGGGGTTTTCCCATAATCAATATTTATCACCTTTCCACAGGATAGGTGATAAATATCTGATCGGTGGGGGTCCAACCGCTGGGACCCCCACCGATCATGAGAATGGGCTTACCTTGCCGTTCCTGGGAGCCCCATAGGAATAGAGCCGTGCTGCGCATGATAGACCACCGCTCCATTCATTCCCTTTGGGGCTTCCAGGATAAATAATGAACCACTTTAACTAAAATCTTCCAAACCTAAAATTGTAAAAAACTTGATGTCATTTTCATGAATGTTTTTCCAGACACAGACCCTTAAAATGGGAAATATGTGGTTTGAATGGTCAAAATGGGTAAATAATGAATTTGTTTTTATTGGTTATAAAGTGCAGATATATTCCGCAGTGATGTACAGATTGTGGCCATTCATATTAGTCCCTATCTTTTCCCCCAATAGGGCTTACAATCTAATTTTCCTATGTCATACACTAGGGACAAATTCATAGAGAGCCGATTGACATCTCAGTATATTTTTGGATAATTTACGACAATATTACTTAATTATGACAAGAATGGAAAATCGGATCGCAATATTAGAACCGGACACGTAACTTGAACCTCCTGGACCCCAATGTAAAATTTGTAACAGAGCCCCCATACCATGTGACATTTTTATTCATATGGCTTCTTATGTGGTAGAGGGTTTTTTGGGCCCCCTCAGGTACCAAGGTCTGGGTGAAAATACTACAATTGCACCCCTATAACTAGACCCCTTAGAACATAGGTTTGGACTTGTTTTTATAGAGAATAAAAAAAAGAGTCCAACAATGCTAAATCTGCCGTTTGAGTCAAATGTTATTTTAAGAGATTAAGGAGAAGAAGTGTTACTGGGAAGGTGTTAAGTGGATTTATTTGGAACTTGAGTTATGTAACAGTCACACTTTTCAAAATCAATCTGTCAAAAATTTATCTGACGTGAGGATTAATTTTTTATAACATATAGCAGTGGTCTCCACCCTCCGAATCTCCAGTTATTACAAAACTAGAAATTCCAGTAAACTGAGAGTAGTAGTTTTCGGTTAGCTGGGGAGTCACAGGTTGAAGACCACTGGTGTATAGTCATGGCAAAGCCTTCATTAAATCTCCTTCATATGTGATCTTTTTGGTCCGTTATAAATAAAAAAAACAACTCCAAAAACTTCAGCTCAAGTCACACAGGCAGTTATCCTTTTTGGAAAATTGAGGTCTAGGGGTGGAAAACAGCCTAAAAAATGGCACACCTAGAGCATGCTACATTTTGAACAAAGAGGATACCGGGGCAAAAATGCTCCAAAAACATCAACAGAAAAACGGAGAACTTCAGATACTCTTATTGGCTTCCAGTAAACATGTGTCCATCATGTTTTTAAAAAACACACAAGTTGTCTTAAAACAACATAAACTAAAATCTAATCCTAAACGCTGTAAAGGAATCCAGCATGATAGGGGTTTTTACTACATTGGTTTTGTGTCCATATAATATATGATAATTTTTTTTAATTTTCTGCCGCGTGTCAGTAAATAATTGTGAAATGTTTTTGTGTTCTTCCAGAATGATACCTCCAACAAGCAAGACATTCCGTGTTAACAACTTGGCTTCGGGAACAGTCTATGACCTGTGTGTCTTGGCCATTTATGATGATGGCATTACATCCCTCACGGCCACGAGGGTTGTCGGTTGCATCCAATTCACAACTGAACAAGATTATGTCCGTTGTCATTTTATGCAGTCACAGTTCTTGGGAGGGACCATGATAATTATAATAGGTGGAATCATTGTGGCCTCTGTCCTTGTTTTTATAATTATCTTGATGATTAGGTATAAAGTTTGCAATGGCAACGGACAGCACAAATCGACGAAAGTCAGTAATGTGTATTCTCAAACCAATGGATCTCAGAATCAAAGTTGTAGTGCATCAATGCCTCCATCAGCTTCAAAGCAAGTGGTTGGACATGACGAGAGTTCACAATGCTGTAAGTCAACAGACAGCGGGGCACCATCTTCTGACACTTGTTCAAGCCAAGGTGCAGCCGCTACTACCTCTGCTTCGCCCCATACATGGACTTCAAATACTTCGGCCTCCCTTAAGCAGAAAAGGAAAAGTCAATTAAAACCCACAGACTCACACACTGAAACCGTTTTAAATATGGAGTCCCAAAACACAAATAGAAATAATTCAACTGCCCTTCGGTTAAGCAGTCGTTCCACAGGGTCACCAACCTATAAAAGAGCACAATCAAGGCCAAGTAAGTTCCTTACGTTACCTGCAGACACTTCTAGGGCCAAGCGAAGGTACTCTCTAAATGGTGAAATTATGGAGTACCATTGTTATGTAAACTCTCGTAACACAGGTGGACTTTGGTCAAAGAGGAGCATGTCCATGAATGGGATCTTGGTCCAGTCAGATAATTCAGACATGGACAGCGGTAAAGCAACTTTTTCAAGTTCTGAGTGGATATTGGAAAGCACTGTGTGATTAGTTCCTAAAAAAACAAACAAAAAGAAAATAATAATTTCAACAATTTTGAGCACAATACTAAAATTAATACAAATTTTTAAAAAGGGGAATTCCAATCCATGTTTCCTTTTTGGCTTCTGCAGGATTGTGTCAAGGCCACCTGCACATTCTGTTTTGCTTTTTTTCTGGTGATACAATTACAAGATAAAATAGCAAGTTGTGAAATAAAGAAAATGATGAATCTGCACCGGTGCCTTCCCTTCCTATAGGACTGGCTTCCTGGTTCTGCCAAAGCAGAAAAAAAAAATTAAGACTGAATTCACAATAAAAGCCTTTCATATGGGAAAATTCCTTCGAGCTTACAACCTATTAAAATATAATAGAAAAAACAATTATGGAAGAATTAGGTAAAAAATATTTTTTAAAAGACCAGACTGCATTTATTTTTGAGTGACAATGGTGTTGCCTTTATTTTTAGGCAAATGCTGTACAGAACAACAACTTCTGTGTTGTTATGTTGTGTAAAATAAAATATTCAATATCTATATGGAGAAATTGTTGAAATAATTACTCTTGTTCTAATTGTTACTATGGTCATGATTTGAATTATTTTAAATTGAAAAAAATTACATTTATAATTTCACTTTAGTCCACTTGGGTCATTTCCTTAAAAAAAGAGTTATTATAAAATACTGGATGCAATCTCCAGAATTGTTGTTATATAACTTTTTATTTTCTCTGTTCAAAATAATGGTCTTGTTTTTTTTTTTTGTTTTTTTTTAAAACTATAAAATAATTAACAAATAATACAATAAAACGAAAAAGTTTTCAGATACTAAATATAAATCTACAAACAATTCTAGATGATCATTTTACCAAATACAATTCTAAGTTATTTTTAATTTAAATAAAAAATTTTTTTATATAATATGTAAGAAACATACATTTTATTTATTCAAAATTTTATCTTTTTAAAATCTATATTTTTTATATTTGAATTATTTTTTTTCAAACTATTTTTCCAAGTATTATTTTTTTCAACATTTTTTAGTTTACTCACAACTGCAAAAAATAAATAGTTGCCTTAAGATGCATTTATGACTTTTGCAATTGGCTCAAAACTCCACTTTACCCAATTTTATTCTGGTAAAACATATTTAATTTAGGGTTCATGAACATAGCAAAACTGTGTGCGCAGGGCCTGTAGGGAGACAAAAGGAGTCCCTTCGGGTCCCTACTACAAAGCCATGTATGGTGCCCCCAAAGAGTATCATACCATAGAGATATTCTACAATGCCCTTAGCTTTTATAACTAGAGGAAAAACAAACATTGTCAATCCAACATTTATAAATCAATAAGGGACAGTCTTGAAAAATTCTGTGCCTGTCTGAGTAAATAAGGTAGACCAAAAAAATTATAATTTCTGAATTTCTTATGTATGCAGCCGGTCTTAAAAAGGGTACTGCTAATTTTTTATTCTTTTTTATTCATTTACAAATTTTTTAAGCTACATACAGAATAATTCCAATTTCTAATTGTGCCAGAAAATATTTCTTTATACTTATACAATTACAAGACACTTAAAAAAAATTCATACCGTTTTGCATTTCCAGTTCCCATGCAGACCAATGTGTCTCCATAATAACAAACTACAAACAAACCCTGTGTATAGTCCTGCCGTCCTGTGTTGCTCATTTCCATCTACCCCCCTCCTCTTGCCAAACTTACAGTTACACACAGGATTTGTTTATAGACTATAACCAAGAGACACAAAGGTCTGCATGGGAGCTGCAGACACAAAACGGCTGAAGATTTTTAGTGAAGACTATTTTAAAAGTTGCTTTATTTGTTATTTTAGATGAATTAAAGCTATATGAACAAAATGGTTGGGAAAGTGAAAATAACCTGGTCTCTACATAAATCTGATTTTGGTTTTCAGTATCTTTTATGGATTTTTTTCTTTTTAATGCAATGGGTCTAATGTATAAACATGTCAGTGTTACCCATAGCAACCAATCAGCAACTCTGGCACTAGAACTCAATGTATCAAACAAGTTCTATATATGTATCCAAGTGGCAAAAAAAAGGCATAACAGAAATCCGTCACTTACTGCAGAACAGCTAAAATTATATCATTATTGCAGTCAATGTATACAGTAAACACCTATGCTCCCCCTAGTGGTGGCAGCAGGCAGCAGAATTTTATTATGTAACTCTACAGAGGTAGCCATCTTTATCTTGACTTTTAACGCATTAAGTACACAGTGGCAAGAAACCTTAACTTGACTTTTCAAAGGCTTTTGTCATGTGATATCACGGTGCAGCAAGTTATCAGTGTCAAGATAAACTTGGCTACATCTGTATGTCTATACAGAGGGTTTTGGAGCTATGTATCAGGAAAATGGTGCTCCAATCAATATAAAGATATATTCTGAAAAATAATCAGCACAGAATTTTGGACCTTTTTTTTTAGATTAAAAAAAAATAATTAAGCAAAAACAAAACGGTGTTCATGGTGGGATAATTTAATGTTCCTCCTTCAAAATGTATAAATATGTTAAATGACATTAATTTGACTTAGCTCAGCACGATAATGTCATTTTTCATATACATTTTCAATTTACGTTCCTAATTTTCCTTTATCTACATCCCAAACTATTGATGTCATAAGTGTTGATGAATTTTACACAATATTTTCCAATATACACGCAATTAAAATGTCTAAATAGAAAAATTCTTCAATTCTTTTAATATATTTTCGCTGTATCTTCTCTCTGCCCTCTATATATATTCTGTCAAAATACAATGAGCATATCCACTATCGCATCTTCATGAATGAAAATTATCCAGATATTTTGTCATTAGCGATTTTACAGCGGTAATATTGAGGAATGGGTCTCCATTGGCTGATCTGGCTCCATATTTTCTCATGTTACCCCGAGAAAATTGAGAAATACATGTTCAAATGTTTGACTATTTATTATTATTTTTATTATTATTAGAGATGAATGAGAACGTGAAATTTTCTGTGATGGTAAATCGCTGATTGACAAATCTTCAATAATAAGACAATGGGGTTATGTTATTTTAGCCTCTCTGTCCTCTATGGGCACAATAGGGCTCCATGATACGAGGTTAAAGGTGTTTTCCCTATTTTGTTCATTCAGTGAACCCCTATCCCCCAAAAGTTGGAAGTTAAAATATTACTTTGTGCGTTGCTTAACATTTAGTAAATACTTAAATACTTAAAATCTTTAGGCCAAGGACTTTTTACTGACCTAGTGTGCACTTAATTGTAAAAGTAAACAAAATCTTGTACCATGGCGGCAATGTAGAGAAGAAAAATACATGCGGCCCTCACCCAGATGCAGTAAAAGTCCTTTATTATGGCATCTAACAAGGACTGTGGAGGGAGGACGAACAGACAAATGCGGTTACAGACTGTTTTACGCCTGACGGCGCTTCTTCTGACCGTCTGCCGCGAAACAGTCTGTAACCACATTTGTCTGTTCGTCCTCCCTCCACAGTCCTTGTTAGATGCCATAATAAAGGACTTTTACTGCATCTGGGTGAGGGCCGCATGTATTTTTCTTCTCTACCATTGCCGTGTTTAACCTTGACGATATGTTCCACTGCTGAATACCACCCGAAGATGATTTAGGAACCACTGATGTTATGAGTGTTGTTTACAAATGTGGAAGTTCCAACCCAGTAGTGCCCACTCCATCGCCCCATGACTGTATCCAAAATCTTGTACAATCTTGTAGAAATCTTGCAGATAACAAGAAATAGTTTGCTCCTAATCCTTTCCAACCAAGCGATTGAGGGGACAGTGCTTTATTAAGTGGGCAGGGCTTACTTAGCGTGTCTGTAAACAGAGCAGTGGGGTAGGGCTCCTACTGCAGCCAGTTGCCTTACAGTCAAAGAGGTTTATGTGAAGGAGAAAGGGAAGAAATCTTAATATATTTCTCACAACTCTGGATGCAATATGATGCAGAAAAGGATGAAACGAGACTAGGAGATTACAGGAGGACCTGGTGATTGTCACATTTGGGATAACTTTAATCAGCTTATTACATTTTATTGCATATAACTATATGTACTGAAGTGATCTACTGATATATTGACCAGCTCAACATATTAGATTTCTTAAATTCAAACAACGAAACACGAGCTTGAAGAAAATATGAAACACACAAAAAAGCACAGGAACAACGAGGGTTGTTAGTTGTGTGTACTGTGTACTGCCACTTGCAATACTTCCAAATACTCCGGACAAAACTGATATGCTGCGCTATGCCTACTGGAGGGCCTGACGGGACTCTGCACGACACAGGGATTCAGAGAACACCAAAAAGAGAATCCTTGTGTCATGCTCCGCCCCCACAGGCCCTGCACTAGTCATTACCCAATATGTCAGTTTTGTCCAGGGTGTTCCTTCAATTTTGTAAAAAAAAAAATGATTGATATGCAACTAGGAAAAAAAGTCTGGTTTAAGTTGTCCCTTTTCCGTTTTTACCCTCAATTTAGTGCCAATACTTTCTTGCTCTGAGGATTTTTTCACCCTGAGATAGGTTGGTTGCTAGGGACATTCTGCCTGACAACCCCATTAAAAGACAGGGGTCGTTAGGAAGGGTGACCCTAGCAACTAAACTGTTTCACTGTTTGCTGTCAACACAGGGTCAATATAAAGAAAAAGCAGCCTGGCAGCAGTTACAGCATGTCATTGCTCATCTCAGGCGGCTTTATTAATCAGATTTTTATCCAAATTCCATGAATACCAAGTAGCTACGTATATATGTTTATTCTTCTGTCTTTTGGACCACTGTTTATTATGTAATTTTTGCAAGTGTAATAATGTCCCATGTTCTAGTGGTATTTACCTTATACAAATCTTCCAAACCTTCCTTATTGAGGCTCCTCCCCCTGTGGAGGCTCCTCCTCCCTATTGAGGCTCCTCCCCAGAGTTTATATGCTCTAGTTTTCTGAGAATTTTCTCTGACTAATGGTTTTAGTTGTTTGAAGGTTATTATCTGTCAGTAATATAATTCAGCTCAGACAATATAGATAAGCTGGAATCACCGATCATAACTGTGCCCTGATGGAGTAGAACTAAAATGTAACAAACACTGGAAAAAAAATAAATGACAGGTGCCTAAAGGTAGTGAGGGACTAATGTAGATATTTAGACCAGAATTGGATAATCACTTTAATGGTCAATTCTGCAATGATGTTTGAAATAATGTTCAAGCCACCTGGTGGACACAACAGATCAAGTTTACTAAAGATAGATAGATAGATAGATAGATAGATAGATAGATAGATAGATAGATAGATAGATAGATAGATAGATAGATAGATAGATAGATATGAGATAGATAGATAGATAGATAGATAGATAGATAGATAGATAGATAGATAGATAGATAGATAGATAGATAGATAGATAGATAGATAGATAGATAGATATGAGATAGATAGATAGATAGATAGATAGATAGATAGATAGATAGATAGATAGATAGATAGATAGATAGATAGATAGATAGATAGATAGATAGATAGATATGAGATAGATAGATAGATAGATAGATAGATAGATAGATAGATAGATAGATAGATAGATAGATAGATAGATAGATAGATAGATAGATAGATAGATATGAGATAGATAGATAGATAGATATGAGATAGATAGATAGATAGATAGATAGATAGATAGATAGATAGATAGATAGATAGATAGATAGATAGATATGAGATAGATAGATAGATAGATAGATAGATAGATATGAGATAGATAGATAGATAGATAGATAGATAGATAGATAGATAGATAGATAGATAGATAGATAGATAGAGAGAGAGAGAGAGAGAGAGACAGACAGACAGACAGACAGACAGACAGACAGACAGACAGACAGATAGATAGATAGATAGATAGATAGATAGATAGATAGATAGATAGATATGAGATAGATAGATTATGAGATAGATAGATAGATAGATAGATAGATAGATAGATAGATAGATAGATAGATAGATAGATAGATATGAGATAGGTAGATAGATATGAGATAGGTAGATAGATATGAGATAGATAGATAGATATGAGAGAGATAGATACATAGATAGATAGATAGATAGATAGATAGATAGATAGATAGATAGATAGATAGATAGATAGATAGATAGATAGATAGATAGATAGATAGATAGATAGATAGATAGATAGATATGAGATAGATAGATAGATAGATAGATAGATAGATAGATAGATAGATAGATAGATAGATAGATAGATAGATAGATAGATAGATAGATAGATAGATAGATAGATAGATAGATAGATATCTAGAGCAGATGTCGTAGGAAAGATTTGTGCATACTGGATTCTAACATGCCCGATCCTTTATTCCGGCAGCAGATAACCCGCTGTTAGAAATGTCTGGCAGCAGCTTATTCTCTTCTTCCAATTGAGTTTTCGACTGACCTCTATCTAAAGTGTACGAGCACCTATAGATATAAACTATTGTTTTAGATAAAGCACGCTAAACGATGTTAAAGTCCTCTTACATGATCTGACGTGGGCCGTGTAAACGAGCGCCGATCAACGAGACAGCTTGTTGATCGGCGCTCGATTGCTCCATTCACAAGGAGCTGGTATGGGGTTGAGCGCTCGTTATTCCGATCGTTCCTCCTTATACATTTCTATAGTGTCGGCAGCGCGTCTAACTGTTTACACAACGAGATGTGCTGCCGACAACGATAACAGTTTAGGAATTTATAACGATGCAATCAGCCAGTGACCGAGCGTTTACTCGTTCATCGGCTGATCGTTGTCCTGTTTACACTGGGCAATTATCGGGAGCGAGCATTCTATAAACGTTTGTTTGCCATGTAAAAGGGCAGTTTCTCTGTCTGCAAATCAACATCTATCCCTCAAATAAGCTGAAACAATGGAGCAGAAATGATGTGTTATATTAGTAATTAGACCAGAGATCATGACACCTCATCCTCAGTGCCCAGAGAATTCCTTATACAACAGCGCTATGCTTGTCCATGGGCTCTGACTGGTTTTGAAGTTATTGGGTATTAGCTGCAATACCAGACACAACCTATGAACTAGTGTGGCACTGTTGTTTCTTGACACCCCCTTCAATGCATGGAATCACACAACTGTTGTTCATCATGAAAAAAAACCATGTCTTTCACACTGAACCCACCAGGGGGCGCTGTATTAAGTATTGCATCATCTTGCAGTACACAACTGATCCATTGCTGACAAATAGGAAGAAACCACTTGTGATGTTATTACATAAGATGAATACATTTTAAACAGATGGTTAATGCAGAGACATGTAAAATTTTTAATTGGTGGGGGTCTTTGAATATTCCTATACCTCCTACCTGTCAGGTAGATAAAATAGAGCCCCCTTAACAAGGTCCGCTACATGATACAAACAAAGTGGTAGCTACACCGTAAAACAACTGCATGGAGACAAGACCCCCAAATATAGTGTCAGACATATGCCTTCGATATACAGTGCAGCCACATGCCCCCATTAAGTGTCAAACTATTATATGTAGAAAATTTTTGTTTGCAAATTTCTGTCTTTATAATTATTTATATAGCAGCATTATATTCCCCAGTGAGGGTCACAAACTTCATTTCTCCTCTATATGTTTTTGAAACCAGATGTGAACTCACCAAACACGTGTAATACATATAAACTTCATACAAATGTTGTCCTTCAGATTCAAACCCAGGACCCCAGTGCTGCAAGGCAAGAGAGCTAAGCACTGAGCCATTGTGCTGCCTTATACTTTCCTATCAGCAGCGGATTAAATAGACCATATGCCCTGGGCTGTTCCCCAATCTTGGCCCCCCTTCTCCACCGCAGTCCTGCCGTGCGATGTCATGTCCATAGTTAACACCACCTTTCTGTGCGAGCATTGACAAATAGGTGTAACAATTCCCCTTCTCATACTGACAGTCTCCAACCATCGCTGACAGTATCACACTGTGTAGGGACACATGCTCTTGACAAGGGGAATGGTGACACCCATATGTCTATTAGTTCTGGACTACACAAAGACTTTTTGTGGAATACAAATATTTCCTATAACAAACATGTCAGGAGAGGGGACAGATTGTCTTTAAATCCAGTGACTCACAGATGACATCTTTTCAGATTCTAGTCTTTTTCTCTTTTCTTCTCCATCCATTCCAGACCTCATGACGACTTCTCCCAGCCACGATCCATTTCTGCAGAACTTGCCACTCAGATGTCTTCGTCTCCTCACTTTCCCATCATTTCCACACATAAACAAAGATAAAATTCTCAATGTGCCACACACTGTGCCCCTAAAAATAATTGCACCATACACTGCGCACCTGAATATAATAGTACCATGCACAGCCCCTGAATATAATATTACCCTACACTGTACCCCTGAAAATAATAGGACCAGACACTGCACCCCTGAACACAATAGTACCATACACTGTACCCCTGAATATAATAGTACCATAAACTCTGTCCGTGAATATAATAGTACCATACACTGTGCCCATGAATACAATTGTGTCAAACACTGTAAAGTAAAGCACCACACACAGTGCCCCCTGTGGACAGTGCCACTCACAATGCCCCCTGTAGATAGCGCCACTTATAGTAGCCCCTGTCAAAAGTGCCACTCACAATGCCCCTTGTAGGTAGCGCCACTAACTGTACCCACTGTAGTTAAGTGTAACACACATTGCCCCATTTAGATAGTGCCACATATAAAGCCTCTGTAGATAGTGCCATTGACGATGCCCCCTGTGGATAGTGCCCAATATAGAGTCCCCTGTAGATAGTGCCCCCTGTAGATAGTGCTCTCTACAGTGCCCCCTGTAGGTATTGCTCCGCATAGATCCCCCTGTAGATAGTGCCATTTACAATGCACCCTGTAGATTAGTGCCCCTTAAGGATGCTCCTTGTAGATAGTGCCATTCACAATGCCCCCTATAGAGTCCTCTGTAAATAATGGCACTCACTGCCCACTGAAAAAAAACACAATTGGTAAAGTGCCAAATGGCGGGGCAGGGAACTGATAGTTCTCATACCTCAGAAGTGCTAGAATGATGAATAGTATCTTCTTTCTAAGTACAGAGATACAATTGAGTGCATGGTAACCGGTTCTGGGTCCTGCTTCTCCCCAGTTCTTCAAACCGGCTGTAATTTTAAAAACCGATTCGGGACAATCGGTGCAAACTGGCCGAATTCCACCCCTGTATGGGCCCCCTGGGAGCCTCGGGCCCCAGGCAGCCGTCCAAACCCCCCATCCCTAATGAGGATCAGTCATTGCTTCCCTCTAGCACGAGGAGTTCTATTGACCTCTGGCTCACAGGTCCTTTTCAGGCTTGGCAGGCGGGGGTGGGGGGGTAATGGAAATCCAGAAATAGTGGGACTGGGCACATTTACTGATGCAATCTAATAATTAGACAGCGTAAACTTAGACGGGGCAAACACAAATTGTGCCAAATTTATTGCAGTGGTGCATGGTGCATTATAATTTTGGTGCATCTTGCATGACCTGTTAGACACTTTTCTCTTCCTTATACCACTTTCGATTTGGCTTGTTTTGCTCAAGAATTTTGTGTTATTTCTTTGGCACATTTTTGGCATACATTGGGGCATTATAAGCTACACCCTTTCCTGGAAAGCCACGCCCATTTTCTTACTAATACACGCCCCCTTTTGTGACACTTTAATAAGTGCCTAGTAAGTTGCTCACATCAAACTTTTTGAAAACTGCTTCTAAATGCACCAATTTGTGGCAAAATTTGGCACATTTTTCAACACTTTCTAGAATTAAACACAGTAGTACATCTGCTTTATTTTTTTTACAGTAATTTTTTATTTAAAATATGAGAAAATCTGTGTCCGACCCTACCTAGGAGGAAGGAGTGGCCAAGCCCATTACATTCAAATCTATGTCAGCGTTATTAACTTAGTTCAGATTACTCCTTTAAATCCGTTTGTGACTGTGGACGGATAGGCAGGGAGATTGTATTAAATGTACATTTTTCCTGACCCCTGCTTGGTAGTTTTGGATTATTCCATTATAGCTTTTCCAATAATATCATTTTAAGGAATTGCTATTTGTGCAATTGATGTGGAACCCCAATGTTTTCTCTTATAGGTTTTCCTTGAGAAGTCTACGTCACAGGAGAAATGGAAAATTCCCAGCTGCTCTATGACAACTCACTGGCACAATACAGAAAATAAAGAAGAGCATGGGATGCAAATATATATAAAAAAAGAAAGAACAACAAAAAATTGTACAAACAAACAAATTTTAATAAATCTCTACATTTGAAGTCCACATTTTGTTTTGAGAATCTTTGTAAATCGTTGTATTGACTTCTCTCACTGATTTTGAGTTTTGTGATTTTTTTATTTTTATTCTCCATTCACATAAAAAAATAAATTCAGAATATTTCTTATTTCCTATTACCAGAGGACAAGCATTGTGGGTGCTCAGAAGACAGTTATACAGTTACAGCTAAACTGGTAGGTCACATGTCTGACAAAGGGGTGGAGCTAAATAACTGTCTGTTTCCAAGGGCAACCACAGAATTTTAAATATGTATATGGAGTAAACAACATGGAGAAATTCAACTAGGCAGGTCTTGGGTAATTGTGACATAGCGAGCGAAGGACGGAGCGTGACAAAATGACCAAAAAAAGTATTAGTCTGGGCATAAAAAGAAGATGAAACTCTTATAACTATAAGGCTACGTTCACATCTGGGTTGGAGACATTCAATGAGGTTCATCAAGTTCTCTTGTACATTCCATCATACTTGGCGAGAAAAATAACGCTGCATGCAGCGTTATTTTTCCCATCAAAACAACGGATACCATGATGAAATGTTGAAACCTCTCGTACCCAATTGGGTTTGGCGGGCACCGGTGGTATCCGTCTTACAACAGAACAAGCACTGCGTCCAGGTTTCTGTTGTAAATGGAAACCAGGATACAGATGTGAACAGAGCCTTAAAGAAAGCCATTGAGGATGATAAGTATAACAAGGGTAGGGGAAAACTATGACTCTAAACAAAACTCAAAAACAATATTCCGTAAAAGAATTGTTTCATGAAGACAATTCCTCCTCTAAATACAGCCATCCAAAGGTCAGTTTATCACTGCAGGACATGCTCCTTTAATCCCTTGGGATCGGCTGTTGTTGCTGGGGGTAGGTTTGTCTGGCTATATAATTTTCCTGCAGCTGCCACTGCAGGGGAACTGTGGTATTACATTATGGCCTTTCAAATGAATGTTTGCTCATGTAATACATGGATACTGTAGGTGGGGTTCGCCAAAGTAAAACTACTTTGTTCTTTACCATAGTGGCGGGTTCCCTCTATGACCTCCATATGCCCTAAAAGGTTAAATGAAAAGGGGTTGTATTCAAGAGACAAACCCTTAAAAGTGTAGATTCAAACTCAACAAGTTATATAAATTCCCTGAATAGGTTGCTCTTTATAAAATACAAAAAGGATTTCACTTTAAAAAAAAGAAAAAAAGAAAATCATAAAATGGAAAAGAAAAAAGAAGCTTAAGTGCAATTTTTTTTTTTTTTTTAATATTCTGTTGAACTTTTATCAAAAAGATAATCCGAGACGTCTCTAATTATAACTTGTGTCAATTTGCCCTTCAGGTTTGCAGCGTAAAGAAGAAATTGAAATACAATAAAATGGGTCATTATCTTAGAATAAGCCTCTCGGATGTTTATGACTGAAACCTATTTCATTTATTTTTGTGGAAAAGTAACTGAACTAAATGTTGAAACCCAAAGGGATGCTGATTTTCTCAATTTCTTTGCGAATTTACAATGAAATGAAGGATAATGAAAGTCTCCTGGAGGGACGCTTTGAGGATGAGCCGCTGATCTCAGTCTTTTACTGTGTTAAATAGGAGAACAGAGACAAGTCATTATCATATTTAAGAAAAGGCTGCAGGCTGCGTCATACACAAGATTGTTCTGTTTAACTTTTAAAATATACCTAAATATATACCAATACTCTTCCCATAATAGACAGCTACAGACAAGCATTATAGTAAAGTGTAAATGTATCTTCTTTTCAGATAACAATAAACATAATTTTCAGTTAAATAAGATTTTTTGGGGAATATTAGTATATATATTTGTGTATATAGGGGCAGTATTATAGTAGTTATATTCTTGTATATAGGGGGGCAGTATTATAGTAGTTATATTCTTGTATATAGGGGCAGTATTATAGTAGTTATATTCTTGTATATAGAGGGCAGTATTATAGTAGTAATATTCTTGTATATAGGGGCAGTATTATAGTAGTTATATTCTTGTATATAGGGGCAGTATTATAGTAGTTATATTCTTGTATATAGGGGCAGTATTATAGTAGTTATATTCTTGTATATAAGGGCAGTATTATAGTAGTTATATTCTTGTATATAGGGGGCAGTATTATAGTAGTTATATTCTTGTATATAGGAGGCAGTATTATAGTAGTTATATTCTTGTATATAGGGAGCAGTATTATAGTAGTTATATTCTTGTATATAGGAGCAGTACTATAGTAGTTATATTCTTGTATATAGGGAGCAGTATTATAGTAGTTATATTCTTGTATATAGGAACAGTATTATAGTAGTTATATTCTTGTATATAGGGACAGTATTATAGTAGTTATATTCTTATACATAGGGGGCAGTATTTTAGTAGTTATATTCTTATATATAGGAGCAGTATTATAGTAGTTATATTCTTGTATATAGGGAGCAGTATTATACTAGTTATATTCTTGTATATAGGGGCAGTATTATAGTAGTTATATTCTTGTATAGTGGGCAGTATTATAGTAGTTATATTCTTGTACATAGGGGGCAGTATTATAGTAGTTATATTCTTGTATATAGGGTCAGTATTATAGTAGCTATATTCCTCTTGTATATAGGGGTAGTATTATAGTAGTTATAGTCTTGTATATAGAGGCAGTATTATAGTAGTTATATTCTTGTATAGTGGGCAGTATTATAGTAGTTATAGTCTTGTATATAGAGGCAGTATTATAGTAGTTATATTCTTGTATAGTGTGCAGTATTATAGTAGTTATATTCTTGTACATAGGGGGCAGTATTATAGTAGTTATATTCTAGTATATAGGGTCAGTATTATAGTAGTTATATTCTTGTATATAGGGGCAGTATTATAGTAGTTATATTCTTGTATATAGGAGCAGTATTATAGTAGTTATATTCTTGTATATAGGGGGCAGTATTATAGTAGTCATATTCTTGTATATAGGAGGCAGTATTATAGTAGTTATATTCTTGTATATAGGGACAGTATTACAGTAGTTCTATTCTTGTACATAGGGGGCAGTATTATAGTAGATATATTCTTGTATATAGGGGCAGTATTATAGTAGTTATAATCTTGTATATAGGGGGCAGTATTATGGTAGTTATATTCTTGTACTTAGGGGGCAGTATTATAGTAGTTATATTCTTGTATATAGGAGCAGTATTATAGTAGTTATATTCTTGTATGTAGGGGCAGTATTATAGTAGTTATATTCTTGTATATAGGGGGCAGCATTATAGTAGTTATATTCTTGTATATAGGAGGCAGTATTATAGTAGTTATATTCTTATATATAGGGGCAGCATTATAGTAGTTATATTCTTGTATATAGGGGTAGTATTATAGTAGTTATATTCTTGTATATAGGGGGCAGTATTATAGTAGTTATATTCTTGTATATAGGAGCAGTATTATAGTAGTTATATTCTTGTATATAGGGGCAGCATTATAGTAGTTATATTCTTGTATATAGGAGGCAGTATTATAGTAGTTATATTCTTGTATATAGGGTGCAGTATTATAGTAGTTATATTCTTATATATAGGGGGCAGCATTATAGTAGTTATATTCTTGTATATAGGGGCAGCATTATAGTAGTTATATTCTTGTATATAGGAGGCAGTATTATAGTAGTTATATTCTTGTATATAGGGTGCAGTATTATAGTAGTTATATTCTTGTATATAGGGGCAGTATTATAGTAGTTATATTCTTGTATATAGGAGCAGTATTATAGTCGTTATATGCTTGTATATAGGAGCAGTATTATAGTAGTTATATTCTTGTATTTAGGGAGCAGTATTATAGTAGTTATATTCTTGTATATAGGAGCAGTAATATAGTAGTTATATTCTTGTATATAGGAGCAGTATTATATAGTTATATTCTTGTATATAGTGGCAGTATTATATTAGTTATATTCTTGTATATAGGGGAAGTATTATAGTAGTTATATTCATATATATAGGAGCAGCATTATAGTAGTTATATTCTTGTATATAGGGGCAGTATTATAGTAGTTATATTCTTGTATATAGGGGGCAGCATTATAGTAGTTATATTCTTGTATATAGGGGCAGCATTATAGTAGTTATATTCTTGTATATAGGGGGCAGCATTATAGTAGTTATATTCTTGTATATAGGAGCAGTAGTATAATAGTTATATTCTTGTATATAGGGGCAGTATTATAGTCGTTATATTTTTGTATATAGGGGCAGTATTATAGTAGTTATATTCTTGTATATAGGGGCAGTATTGTAGTAGTTATATTCTTGTATATAGGAGGCAGTATTATAGCAGTTATATTCTTGTATATAGGGGCAGTATAATAGTAGTTATATTCTTGTATATAGGGGCAGTATTATAGTAGTTATTTTCTTGTATATAGGAGCAGTATTATAGTAGTTGTATTCTTGTATATAGGGGCAGTATTATAGTAGTTATAGTCTTGTATATAGGGGGCAGTATTATAGTAGTTATATTCTTGTATATAGGAGGCAGTATTATAGTAGTTATATTCTTGTATATAGGGGGTAGTATTATAGTAGTACTATTCTTGTATATAGGGGGTAGTATTATAGTAGTTATATTCTTGTATATAGGGGGCAGTATTATAGTAGTTATATTCTTGTATATAGGAGCAGTATTATAGTAGTAATATTCTTGTATATAGGGGGTAGTATTATAGTAGTACTATTCTTGTATATAGGGGGTAGTATTATAGTAGTTATATTCTTGTATATAGGGGGCAGTATTATAGTAGTTATATTCTTGTATATAGGAGCAGTATTATAGTAGTAATATTCTTGTATATAGGGGCAGTATTATAGTAGTTATATTCTTGTATATAGGGGCAGTATTATAGTAGTTATATTCTTGTATATAGGGAGCAGTATTATAGTAGTTATATTCTTGTATATAGGGGGCAGTATTATAGTAGTTATATTCTTGTATATAAGGGGCAGTATTATAGTAGTTATATTCTTGTATATAGGAGCAGTGTTAGGCTGGGTTCACACGTGGCGGAATTTCACTTAAATTCCGCTGCGGACATTCCGCAGCGTTAATCCGCAGCGAAGCCGTTTGTCCATTGACTTACACTTTAATTTAGCAGTGTTCGTTTAGACGAGGCGTAAAATTCCGCTGCGGAGCATAGGCTGCGGAGCGGAATTTGGTGTCCGCAGCATGCTCTGTCTGTTGCGGAGCAGTGGCGGACTCATGGCGGAATTTCTCCATTGACTTCAATGGAGATTCTAAGTTCCGCAATGAAGTCCGCAGCTGTCATGCACATGTTATGTGTGCTGCGGATCCGTCTTGCTTTTTTAACTTGACATTTCTTCATTCTGGCTGGACCTATGTATTTCTAGGTCTACAGCCAGACTGAGGAAGTCAATGGGGCTCCCGTAATGACGGGAGCGTTGCTAGGAGACGTCTGTAAATAGTCACTGTCCAGGGTGCTGAAAGAGTTAAGCGATCAGCAGTAACTGTTTCTGCACCCGGGATAGTGACTACCGATCCCAATATACATGTATCTGTAAAAAAAAATGAAGTTCATACTTACCGAGAACTCCCTGCTTCTGTCTCCAGTCCGGCCTCCCAGGATGACGTTTCAGTCTAAGTGACGGCTGCAGCCAATCACAGGCTAATAACAGGCTGCAGCGGTCACATGGACTGCCGCGTCATCCAGGGAGATCGGGCTGGATGCCGAAGGAGGGACGCGTCACCAAGACAACGGGCGGTAAGTATGAATTTCTTTGACTTTCACAAGGGAAAGTGCTGTCCCTTCTCTCTATCCTGCACTGATAGGGAGAAGGGAAGTACTTTTACCGCAGTCCGCAGCAGCTAGTCCGCATCAATTTACTGCACATTTTGTGCAGATCCGCAGCAGAATCTGCAACGCAGATTCTGTGCGGCATTGATGCGGACAGTTGCGGAGGAAATCTGCCACGTGTGGTCATGCCCTAATAGTAGTTATATTCTTGTAAAGGTAAGTAACAGGAATAAACGCCGGAGAATACAAAATAAACAGCATAATATGTGCTGACCGGCAATCTTTAAATAATCAAAGCAATTTAAACCCCTGAGGACGCTCCCCTGTATTTACAGGGGCGCAGAAACGCGTTGGGACGTTTGCTTATCTGTGGTTTACAGACCATTCTTATAATTGCTAGGGTCCTCTGTGAATGTCTAAAGTGTTGCACTTTGCTATCAGTGCATATAGGACATCTATAGGCTTGTAGATTTTGTATCGTTATGGCAAATGGACTAGTAGTGTGAATCACTCCACCTGTCTAGTGTTGCATTGATATAAAAGTCCACTATAGGTTACTCATTTATCTCAGACACTTTATCAGGGATCTCGGATCTGTTTTGCCAACGCCTATACTCAGATTGTTGGGCATTAGTGCCCTATTTTTTAGAATTATACCAATAAAATATTTTGAAACGTTTATTTAGGCAGGACTTCATAAGTAACATGAATACTTTAATAGAATTTAAAGTATTGATGACAATAATTAAACTTCCAACCCCATATGAAATCTTTTCGACAGTAGCAAAGTAGTTTAAATTTATTTCTATACGATTTATATTGTTTGGTCGACCCATGAATGAGACAGAAGGCCTTATTTTAATCCATTTCCTCACACTCCTCATTTATGTCTGGTTGCCTCCTTTCAGCTATTTGCTTCCTTGTGCTGTGTCGACATTTGCAGCCAATTTTGTATCATCAGCAAATGTAATAAGCTTTCCAGTTACAGTGGATTTAACATCATTAATGCACAATATTGAAAAGCACAGACCCCTAGGGATGCCATTAATGACCTTGATTTGCTTGGAGGACTTTTTTTAAATATATATATAATTTTCTGCCTTTTTTGTACATATCATATAAAATGTCCACTGTATTTCCCTCTTCAGACATTGATTGTCACCACAAAATTATGACGAGTCTGTAGAATTATATGTCCCTTTAAGTTTTTAGTGTTTGCAACATAATTTCTAAAATGTTGCAGCTAAATTAATGTTTGTAGCTACTAGAGGGATAAAGAGAAGCCTGTATGACGGGTTTAGCTATGCACAGACTATATATATACCTAGTATAAGGGAATAACAGCACGATGCAAAATTGTGACAACTGGCCACGCCCCCTTTTTAAAGGGCATATCCATTTTCAATGTAAGTGCATCATTTTGTTTTGTACAGGCAACTTGATAAATGAGCCCCTAGATGTTCATAAGACTTTTTCCCACTTTATTTAAAATACAGAATCCAAACAAATTGCATTATTCTGACTGCATAACATAAATCCACTTTATCTTTTCCGATCAAATGGTGTATGATTTACTCCCAAAAGGTGCTTATTTTTCAGTGTATAATAACCTACATTTGTACATAAAACAACAGTATTATTCCATTAGTGAAGTAAATCGAAAAATACGACATATAGGTAATAAAGAAGCATATTATTACTAGGCACACCATCCAGATATTTATACATATTTTAAACCCTCTGCAGTGAAAATGTATTACAATTCAGCTGGCTAAGCAGTAAAATACACAGGATAATAATGGCGCCCAATACATAATTCAGAGCAGAGAACTGATAGAAATTACAATCATTTTTAGGAAAAAACATCTTAAAATGTTAATATTACTCGAAGACTTTACAATATTTACAGAGCGGAGATCTGTAATTTATAGATGACCTAAAGTCAGGACACAATTATTCGTTTTTTTCTTTTTACTATTGAAGACATACTGTGTAATTTATACCAGCTGTACATGTACAGATGTAGCCATCTTTATCTTTACTTTTAACCCATTAAATACACAGTGTCAAGAAACGTAACTTTTACAATGACTTTTCAATGGCTTTTGTTGTGTAATATCACGCTACAGCAATTTATCAGAGTAAAAATAAACTTGGCTACATCTGTAAAATTGTGTATAGAAGATACCCAGGTTATACCAGCATGCTCCACATCACTATACGCAAGAAGATGTATAACTTATACCAGCTGTACATATATAATTATATACAGAAGATACCCAGGTTATACCAGCATGCTCCACATCACTATACGCAAGAAGATGTATAAGTTATACCAGCTGTACATATATAATTATATACAGAAGATACCCAGGTTATACCAGCATGCTCCATATCGCTATATACAAGAAGATGTATAACTTATACCAGCTGTACATATATAATTATATACAGAAGATACCCAGGTTATACCAGCATGCTCCATATCACTATATACAAGAAGATGTATAACTTATACCAGCTGTACATATATAATTATATACAGAAGATACCCAGGTTATACCAGCATGCTCCATATCACTATATACAAGAAGATGTATAACTTATACCAGCTGTATATATATAATTATATACAGAAGATACCCAGGTTAT
Source organism: Rhinoderma darwinii (assembly GCF_050947455.1). Classification (NCBI taxonomy): domain Eukaryota; kingdom Metazoa; phylum Chordata; class Amphibia; order Anura; family Rhinodermatidae; genus Rhinoderma; species Rhinoderma darwinii. The sequence goes on along the minus strand of NC_134698.1, from coordinate 80,405,166 downwards.
ACCAGCATGCTCCATATCACTATATACAAGAAGATGTATAACTTATACCAGCTGTACATATATAATTATATACAGAAGATACCCAGGTTATACCAGCATGCTCCATATCACTATATACAAGAATATGTATAACTTATACCAGCTGTACATATATAATTATATACAGAAGATACCCAGGTTATACCAGCATGCTCCATATCACTATATACAAGATGTATAACTAATACCAGCTGTACATATATAATTATATACAGAAGATACCCAGGTTATACCAGCATGCTCCATATCACCATATACAAGAAGATGTATAACTTATACCAGCTGTACATATATAATTATATACAGAAGATGCTCAGGTTATACCAGCATGCTCCATATCACTATATACAAGAAGATGTATAACTTATACCAGCTGTACATATATCATTATATACAGAAGATACCCAGGTTATACCGGCATGCTCCATATCACTATATACAAGAAGATGTATAACTTATACCAGCTGTACATATATAATTATATACAGAAGATACCCAGGTTATACCAGCATGCTCCATATCACTATATACAAGAAGATGTATAACTTATACCAGCTGTACACATATAATTATATACAGAAGATACCCAGGTTATACCAGCATGCTCCATATCACTATATACAAGAAGATGTATAACTTATACCAGCTGTACATATATAATTATATACAGAAGATGCTCAGGTTATACCAGCATGCTCCATATCACTATATACAAGAAGATGTATAACTTATACCAGCTGTACATATATAGTTATATACAGAAGATGCTCAGGTTATACTAGCATGCTCCATATCACTATATACAAGAAGATGTATAACTTATACCAGCTGTACATATATAATTATATACAGAAGATGCTCAGGTTATACCAGCATGCTCCATATCACTATATACAAGAAGATGTATAACTTATACCAGCTGTACATATATAATTATATACAGAAGATACCCAGGTTATACCAGCATGCTCCATATCACTATATACAAGAAGATGTATAACTTATACCAGCTGTACATATATAATTATATACAGAAGATACCCAGGTTATACCAGCATGCTCCATATCACTATATACAAGAAAATGTATAACTTATACCAACTGTACATATATAATTATATACAGAAGATACCCAGGTTATACCAGCATGCTCCATATCACTATATACAAGAAGATGTATAACTTATACCAGCTGTACATATATAATTATATACAGAAGATAACCAGGTTATACCAGCATGCTCCATATCACTATATACAGGAAGATGTATAACTTATACCAGCTGTACATATATAATTATATGCAGGAGATACCCAGGTTATACCAGCGTGCTCCATATCACTATATACAAGAAGATGTATAACTTATACCAGCTGTACATATATAATTATGTAGAGAAGATACCCAGGTTATACCAGCATGCTCCATATCATTATATACAAGAAGATGTATAACTTATACCAGCTGTACATATATAATTATATACAAAAGATACCCAGGTTATACCAGCATGCTCCATATCACTATATACAAGAATGTGTATAACTTATACCAGCTGCACATATATAATTATATACAGAAGATACCCAGGTTATACCAGCATGCTCCATATCACTATATATAAGAAGATGTATAACTTATACCAGCTGTACATATATCATTATATACAGAAGATACCCAGGTTATACCAGCATGCTCCATATCACTATATACAAGAAGATGCATAACTCATACCAGCTGTACATATATAATTATATACAGAAGATACCCAGGTTATACCAGCATGCTCCATATCACTATATACAAGAAGATGCATAACTTATACCAGCTGTACATATATAGTTATATACAGGAGATACCCAGGTTATACCAGCGTGCTCCATATCACTATATACAAGAAGATGTATAACTTATACCAGCTGTACATATATAATTATATAGAGAAGATACCCAGGTTATACCAGCATGCTCCATATCATTATATACAAGAAGATGTATAACTTATACAAGCTGTACATATATAATTATATACAAAAGATACCCAGGTTATACCAGCATGCTCCATATCACTATATACAAGAATGTGTATAACTTATACCAGCTGCACATATATAATTATATACAGAAGATACCCAGGTTATACCAGCATGCTCCATATCACTATATATAAGAAGATGTATAACTTATACCAGCTGCACATATATAATTATATACAGAAGATACCCAGGTTATACCAGCATGCTCCATATCACTATATACAAGAATGTGTATAACTTATACCAGCTGCACATATATAATTATATACAGAAGATACCCAGGTTAAACCAGCATGCTCCATATCATTATATACAAGAATATGTGTAACTTATACCAGCTGTACATATATAATTATATACAGAAGATACCCAGGTTATACCAGCATGCTCCATATCACTATATACAAGAAGATGTATAATTTACACCAGCTGTACATATATAATTATATACAGAAGATACCCAGGTTATACCAGCATGCTCCATATCATTATATATAAGAAGATGTATAACTTATACCATCTGTACATATATAATTATATACAGAAGATACCCATTTTATACCAGCATGCTCCATATCACTATATACAAGAAGATGTATAACTTATACCAGCTGTACATATATTTAATTATATACAGAAGATACCCAGGTTATACCAGCATGCTCCATATCACTATATACAAGAAGATGTATAACTTATACCAGCTGTACATATATAATTATATACAGAAGATACCCAGGTTATACCAGCATGCTCCATATCACTATATACAAGAAAATGTATAACTTATACCAACTGTACATATATAATTATATACAGAAGATACCCAGGTTATACCAGCATGCTCCATATCACTATATACAAGAAGATGTATAACTTATACCAGCTGTACATATATAATTATATACAGAAGATAACCAGGTTATACCAGCATGCTCCATATCACTATATACAGGAAGATGTATAACTTATACCAGCTGTACATATATAATTATATGCAGGAGATACCCAGGTTATACCAGCGTGCTCCATATCACTATATACAAGAAGATGTATAACTTATACCAGCTGTACATATATAATTATGTAGAGAAGATACCCAGGTTATACCAGCATGCTCCATATCATTATATACAAGAAGATGTATAACTTATACCAGCTGTACATATATAATTATATACAAAAGATACCCAGGTTATACCAGCATGCTCCATATCACTATATACAAGAATGTGTATAACTTATACCAGCTGCACATATATAATTATATACAGAAGATACCCAGGTTATACCAGCATGCTCCATATCACTATATATAAGAAGATGTATAACTTATACCAGCTGTACATATATCATTATATACAGAAGATACCCAGGTTATACCAGCATGCTCCATATCACTATATACAAGAAGATGCATAACTTATACCAGCTGTACATATATAATTATATACAGAAGATACCCAGGTTATACCAGCATGCTCCATATCACTATATACAAGAAGATGCATAACTTATACCAGCTGTACATATATAGTTATATACAGGAGATACCCAGGTTATACCAGCGTGCTCCATATCACTATATACAAGAAGATGTATAACTTATACCAGCTGTACATATATAATTATATAGAGAAGATACCCAGGTTATACCAGCATGCTCCATATCATTATATACAAGAAGATGTATAACTTATACAAGCTGTACATATATAATTATATACAAAAGATACCCAGGTTATACCAGCATGCTCCATATCACTATATACAAGAATGTGTATAACTTATACCAGCTGCACATATATAATTATATACAGAAGATACCCAGGTTATACCAGCATGCTCCATATCACTATATATAAGAAGATGTATAACTTATACCAGCTGTACATATATCATTATATACAGAAGATACCCAGGTTATATCAGCATGCTCCATATCACTATATACAAGAAGATGTATAACTTATACCAGCTGTACATATATAATTATATACAGAAGATACACAGGTTATACCAGCATGCTCCATATCACTGTATACAAGAAGATGTATAACTTATACCAGCTGTACATATATAATTATATATAGAAGATACCCAGGTTATACCAGCATGCTCCATATCACTATATACAAGAAGATGTATAACTTATACCAGCTGTACATATATAATTATATATAGAAGATACCCAGGTTAAACCAGCATGCTCCATATCATTATATACAAGAATATGTGTAACTTATACCAGCTGTACATATATAATTATATACAGAAGATACCCAGGTTATACCAGCATGCTCCATATCACTATATACAAGAAGATGTATAACTTATACCAGCTGTACATATATAATTATATACAGAAGATACCCAGGTTATACCAGCATGCTCCATATCACTATATACAAGAAGATGTATAATTTACACCAGCTGTACATATATAATTATATACAGAAGATACCCAGGTTATACCAGCATGCTCCATATCATTATATATAAGAAGATGTATAACTTATACCATCTGTACATATATAATTATATACAGAAGATACCCATTTTATACCAGCATGCTCCATATCACTATATACAAGAAGATGTATAACTTATACCAGCTGTACATATATTTAATTATATACAGAAGATACCCAGGTTATACCAGCATGCTCCATATCACTATATACAAGAAGATGTATAATTTACACCAGCTGTACATATATAATTATATACAGAAGATACCCAGGTTATACCAGCATGCTCCATATCATTATATACCAGAAGATGTATAACTTATACCAGCTGTACATATATAATTATATATAGAAGATACCCAGGTTATACCAGCATACTCCATATCACTATATACAAGAAGATGAGTAACTTATACCAGCTGTACATATATAATTATATACAGAAGATACCCACGTTATACCAGCATGCTCCATATCACTATATACAAGAAGATGTATAACTTATACCAGCTGTACATATATAATTATATACAGAAGATACCCAGGTTACACCAGCATGCTCCATATCACTATGTACAGGAAGATGTATAACTAATACCAGCTGTACATATATAATTATATATAGAAGATACCCAGGTTATACCAGCATACTCCATATCACTATATACAAGAAGATGAGTAACTTATACCAGCTGTACATATATAATTATATACAGAAGATACCCAGGTTATACCGGCATGCTCCATATCACTATATACAAGAAGATGTATAACTTATACCAGCTGTACATATATAATTCTATACAGGAGATACCCAGGTTATACCGGCATGCTCCATATCACTATATAGAAGAAGATGTATAACTTATACCAGCTGTACATATATAATTATATACAGAAGATACCCAGGTTATACCAGCATGCTCCATATCACTATATACAAGAAGATGTATAACTTATACCAGCTGTACATATATAATTCTATACAGGAGATACCCAGGTTATACCAGCATGCTCCATATCACTATATACAAGATGATGTATAACTTATACCAGCTGTACATATACAATTATATACAGGAGATACCCAGGTTATACCAGCAAGCTCCATATCACTATATACTGGAAGATGTATAATTTATACCAGCTGTACATATATAATTATATACAGAAGCTACCCAGGTTATACCAGCATGCTCCATATCACTATATACAAGAAGATGTATAATTTATACCAGTTATACATATATAATTATATACAGAAGATACCCAGGTTATACCAGCATGCTCCATATCACTATATACAAGAAGATGTATAACTTATACCAGCTGTACATATATAATTATATACAGAAGATACCCAGGTTATACCAGCATGCTCCATATCACTATATACAAGAAGATGTATAACTTATACCAGCTGTACATATATAATTACATACAGAAGATACCCAGGTTATACCAGCATCCTCCATATCACTATATACAAGAAGATGTATAACTTATACCAGCTGCACATATATAATTATATACAGGAGATACCCAGGTTATACCAGCAAGCTCCATATCACTATATACAGGAAGATGTATAATTTATACCAGCTGTACATATATAATTATATACAGAAGCTACCCAGGTTATACCAGCATGCTCCATATCACTATATACAAGAAGATGTATAATTTATACCAGTTATAAATATATAATTATATACAGAAGATACCCAGGTTATACCAGCATGCTCCATATCACTATATACAAGAAGATGTATAACTTATACCAGCTGTACATATATAATTATATACAGAAGATACCCAGGTTATACCAGCATGCTCCATATCACTATATACAAGAAGATGTATAACTTATACCAGCTGTACATATATAATTACATACAGAAGATACCCAGGTTATACCAGCATCCTCCATATCACTATATACAAGAAGATGTATAACTTATACCAGCTGCACATATATAATTATATACAGGAGATACCCAGATTATACCAGCATGGCCCTTGGATAATAGTATATAGTAGATTTTTTCCATGTGATAACTTTTCATCGGCCATTTGTGTAATAGACTAATCAATCATTCGATAATGACCTCTTCTGTCTATACTTGATCAGTTGGCTCTGGAAAGCTGCAGTCGTAGCTGTTTACCGCTGCTTCGCCGGTGACATTATGGCTTTTAGCATCCATCATATTGCCGACATTGCAGAAAACATTCTCACACAGTTTGGCCATTTCCTGATTTCCTTCTGCCGGCCCGTGTACCTTTTACAATTTATTACTTGGACGGCAGCCTAAAAGCTTTGGTTCGGTCCCAGACTTTTATTTTCTGTTTTATTTTGTTGCTTTTGGTTTAACCACATTCATTGAATTTCACAGCACTGGAAGGTGAGATCCAATTTCCCCATCAGATGTCTCTGACTTTGCAATGTTCTCCATTTCCCCTATAATAATCCCATGTCTGTAAATCCTCAGTATTTCCTGTTGAGTGACAACCATTATGGCCGCCTTTATTGCTCCCACCGGAGTTGTCAGCCAGCTTTTCCAGACTCCAGAATGGCATATCTGTTAAGTCCCTGTTCACACCTGCATGGTGGCTTTACCATTCTATTCTGGATCTGTGGTTTTGTGGATCCCAATGATGTCCGATGGACCCTATTGACTTACAACGTCAGTTTTCACCATATTTTCCATTGTCATGACAGCAAGACTATAGCTGCATGCTGCCCTATACTTGCTATCAAATGTGACACAACTGCTGACACTTGGGCAGTGTGAACAGAGCCTAATTATTGCAGCAGTATGAAAGTAGAGTTGGACTCATTTAATTAAAAAATGTGTAAAGTTGTGGGACACCATGGGGGATTTAATGGCTGTTCGCTCAGGTTTCCTGATTCTTAAAGGGTTAATCTGTGTAGTTATGCAGTGGTACATGTCCTGGTCCCATAAGGTGCTTAGCTAGGCAGATATAAACTCTAGAAAAGCCGTCTGACAACTATATAGGATTAGGTTCACATTTCTGGAAAATAAGTTGTCACTTCGTTTTCCAGTCTTAGATGGGATCCACTACCAGTGTCATTTCTATAAGGGCGGGTTCACACATGGCGGAATTTCACTTAAATTCCGCTGCGGACACTCCGCAGCGTTAATCCGCAGCGGAGCCGTTTCTCCATTGACTTTCACTTTAATTTAGCAGTGTTCGTTTACACGATGCGTACAATTCCGCTGCGGAGCATAGGCTGCGGAGCGGAATTTGGTGTCCGCAGCATGCTCTGTCTGTTGCGGAGCAGTGGCGGACTGGTTGCGGACTCATGGCGGAATTTCTCCATTGACTTCAATGGAGAGTCAAAATTCCGCAATGAAGTCCGCAGATCTTATGTGTGCTGCGGAGCGAATTGTTTTTACTACCATGACATTTCTTCATTCTGGCTGGACCTATGTATTTCTAGGTCTACAGCCAGACTGAGGAAGTCAATGGGGCTCCCGTAATGACGGGAGCGTTGCTAGGAGACGTCTGTAAATAGTCACTGTCCAGGGTGCTGAAAGAGTTACGCGATCGGCAGTAACTGTTTCTGCACCCGGTACAGTGACTACCGATCTCAATATACATGTATCTGTAAAAAACATATAAGTTCATACTTACCGAGAACTCCCTGCGTCTGTCTCCAGTCCGGCTTCCCAGGATGACGTTTCAGTGTAAGTGACGGCTGCAGCCAATCACAGGCTAATAACAGGCTGCAGCGGTCACATGGACTGGAGCGTCATCCAGGGAGGTCGGGCCGGATGCCGAAAGAGGGACGCGTCACCAAGACAACGGGCGGTAAGTATGAATTTCTTTGACTTTCACTAGGGAAAGTGCTGTCCCTTCTCTCTATCCTGCACTGAATAGGGAGAAGAGAAGCACTTTTCCTGCAGTCCGCAGCGGCCAGTCCGCATCAATTTTCTGCACATTTTGTGCAGATCCGCTGCAGAATCTGCAACGCAGATTCTGTGCGGCATTGATGCGGACAGTTGCGGAGGAATTCCGCCATGTGTGGTCATGCCCTAAGAGTCCTTCCATAGTCCCCTGACATCTACTATATTAGGGGTAAAGAAGTTCTGACAGGTTGAATTGTTAGTAGACTTCATGTTTCCTCCAGAGATAAGTGGCACCTGATGTATCTGGCAGCCACTTATCCCTCATTGAAATAACTTGCACATTTCGCTTATAGTCTATGGCTGGTTTTATCAGGGGCTATGGAAGTAGCCATTCCGTAGTATGAAATTGGAAAATTGCTCCCACTCCTTTAACCCCAACGAAAAATAATTATTAGACCGCCCATGGTTAATACCAACCACAGTGGTTCTATTTTTTAGTGGTATTGCTTTTTGTTTTTGTTTTTCATTTAAAAAGATATAAAATATTATAATATATTTTTATTAGAATTAACATCCACAAAACCAATTTTACCTACTGTATGTATCACCCCCGTTGCATAATGGTATAGCCCATAGATGGATCCTGTTCTCCAGCATGACCGAGTGCCACTCGGGCCGTTTTTCACAACATCCGAGTGGCAACCGATAGTTTTCACGGGCCCATTCACTTTAGTGGGTGAATCGGGGTACATTAGCCCTAAGAGGTAGTCCACACTGAGTTTTTTGGTTCTGTTTATGACACAGAAACCGTACCAAAAAACGTCTGAAATCGCCTTCAATTGAGTTTAATGGGAGGCGGTGGCGTTTTTTTCTTGCGAGCGGAAAAAAACGCTGGCGGGAAAAAAAACTGCCACGTCCTTTCTTCAGACCTTTTCGTCTTTGACCTCCCTTTGACATCAATGGGAGGCAGAGAAAGCGTTTTTTTGCAGAGTTTTTTGCCCGCGGTGCTCAATGGCCAGGGGCCGAAAAACGCGGCAAATCTTTGATTTTTCCGCCTGCAAAAAAAGTGTGAACAGGGCCTAACAATGCAGGAAACATGGGCCATTCTATAAATCATGGGAAACCCCACACTATAAGGGCATGGCCAGACGTGGCGGATTTCCTCTTGAATTCCGCAGCGGACATTCCGCAGTGTTAATCCGCAGCGGAGCCGTTTCTACATTGACTTCCACTTTTATTTAGCAGTGTTCGTTTAGACGATGCGTAAAATTCCGCTGCGGAGCATAGGCTGCGGTGCGGAATTTGGTGTCCGCAGAATGCAATGGCTGTTGCGGAGTTGTGGCGGACTGGTTGCGGACTCACGGCGGAATTTCTCCATTGACTTCAATGGAGATTCTAATTTCCGCAATGAAGTCCGCAGCTGTCATGCACATGTTATGTGTGCTGCGGATCCGTCTTGCTTTTTTGACATGACATTTCTTCATTCTGGCTGGACCTATGTATTTCTAGGTCTACAGCCAGACTGAGGAAGTCAATGGGGCTCCCGTAATGACGGGAGCGTTGCTAGGAGACGTCTGTAAATAGTCACTGTCCAGGGTGCTGAAAGAGTTAAGCGATCGGCAGTAACTGTTTCTGCACCCGGGACAGTGACTACCGATCCCAATATATAGCAACCTGTAAAAAAAATAGAAGTTCATACTTACCGAGAACTCCCTGCGTCTGTCTCCAGTCCGGCTTCCCAGGATGACGTTTCAGTCTAAGTGACAGCTGCAGCCAATCACAGGCCAATCACAGGCTGCAGCGGTCACATGGACTGCCGCGTCATCCAGGGAGGTCGGGCTGGATGCCGAAAGAGGGACGCGTCACCAATGCAACGGCCGGTAAGTATGAAATTCGTTTACTTTCACTAGGGAAAGTGCTGGCCCTTCTCTCTATCCTGCACTGATAGAGAGAAGGGAAGAACTTTTACCGCAGTCCGCAGCAGCTAGTCCGCATCAATTTACTGCACATTTTGGGCAGATCCGCAACAGAATCTGCAACGCAGATTCTGTGCGGCATTGATGCGGACAGTTGCGGAGGAAATCCGCCACGTGTGGGCATGCCCTTAATCATGTGACCGACAAAAGAACACGTTGGCAACAGTTTATTTTCTGGAAAAATGCCACAATTTACATGTGATATTTGTCCGTCTGGACTGGCTGGCATTTTTTTGGCGTGCACATTTGCGACAATTAGGCAATACCTTAAAGGAAAAACTTGTTAGTCACAGTGAAATCTGCAAAAGAAAGGCAGCTTATAATAGGGCAAGCACGCTTGCGCCATTTTTCTCTCCAGAAGACTGTCAGTGCACAATTACTTAGTTAATTATACCAGAATGTGTTCTGCAAGTGGCTGTTTTACCATCGGAATAGCTGAAGTGCTTCATTAAGCCGTGGCTCTTTAAATATATGCATTAATAAGCTATCTAGACTTCATTTACATAATAATACCGTCTCATTTACATCATCTAGAAAAATGGATCTTACTCAGACTAATTTTCCCTACAGTGAAATTATATTAGAGACAAGTTCTCAGATGAGGCACTAGAAATATAAAAAGAGAAGAAAATATAAATTAGAAATAATGGACATTTAAAGGGACAGTCTGTCTATTTCATCTTTCCAAAATTCTGTGCAGATTAATTTCATATTATATCTTTATAGGGGCCGGAGCTCCATTGTCTTGAGACAGAGCTCCAAACCCTTTGCACGACCATAAAGTTACAGAATAAAGTTATGAGTGCCTTCAGCCACCACTAGTGGGTGCTCTATGCATACAAATTGAGTTTAATGGAGCTGTATAAATCAGTATGCAGAGAGCTCCCCCTAGTGGTGGTTGCAGTTGGCCACACATTTCACTAGTGGGGAATTGTAGTATTTCACTAAACCCATTCAGGTAGAACCTTGTAATAAATGGTCACACAGCAAAGAAAGCGAGGGGGGGGGGGCACTCTTCGGATGTCCCCTTTATGAGAGGGATTGTTCTGATGGAACATCCCATTTAAAGGCAACCTTTCACTGTGCCAGACCTATAAAAACAAGGACATCAGTATGAAACCCTAATAATTATCCCTGGGTACAAAAACACCCACTACACTCCATAGAACCAGGAAGAGTTTTTTTTATTTTTGGCACTTATGGGTGGGGGGATGTTTAAGTGGGTGTTCACCTACCAACATCTGAATCCAAAATCTCAGGATGTTTTAAGCCCACACTGTTTTGCCTGATGTGCCCCCGAAATGGACTATACACGCCCCATTTAATGCAAATTAGCATAACCCTGCCCCTTTTGTCAGCTTAGCAAGACAATCCTGTGGAAATCGGGGGTGTTGGCAAGTATGATGAGAGTTATTGTACCCAATAATATAACTCTTCACACTGATGTCCTTATTTTAATAGGTCTGTCATATTCCCTATAAAGTGATAGTTCAGCTCTGCTACATCTGGAGGAATGCAATTACTCATCCCTTGCTTCTATATTTCTGCCTTACTATTCAATGTTCTATGTCAATCTTGTATTCATGGTCACCCAGCTGCTTTTCCAGTAACTGATATAACAATAAATATGAATGAATAGAATTTGCAAAAATTTGAAGGACAATTCAAGGACTTTTATTTTTTATTTCTGAATAAAAAAAATGCACATTTTTGCTAAAATATTTCTTCTATTTATCTGTAATAAATATATTTTTAAAAAATATTATTTACATAAAAAATATTTTCGATTATTTTAAAAAATTGTAAAAATGACTTCCGGCTTCTTTGCGTAACTACATTCCTTACGTGTTTTAATTAATTTACCGGATAGGAAAAGTTTATCGCCAGAAAATGTGACATATTTTATTTTGGTTCTGAAATTAAACTCTAAATTTAGATTGAGGATTTAACACAAAATCAGCAACAAAAATTCCCGTTAGAGCGCGGGACTGATATGTAAGCAGAATTCCTCCGTCTCCTGCTAATGTGTAGAATTCTCCGGCAGACTTTTCTTCAGTATCATAAATGTGACACATTTTGAAGAATTATTTCCTGCGACACCTGATGTGATTGGAGCCGCTGCAATGTAAATGAGGCCGAGTGGGGAAAGCCGTTATCTCATTCTCCATCTGTGCGGTATAAAATGTCACAACTCTCCCGGCTTAATAGAGTGTTGTCATGTTATTATAGCCGGTCCACACCGGGGCCGTGTACATGACCTCTGCTCAAGTTTCATTTAGCAACAATTATTATTGATCTAAAAAGTTTCCATAGAAATGCTCAAGAATGTATATGATGCATGGAAAAAGAATATAAATATATATATATACGTATCCATGTCAGGGCCTCTAGTATCTGCTGTCCCAAAACAGTGTCCCTATAAATCATTTAACAGAAAAAAAAAATAATAATAAAAAAAAATTCTATAACGGCGGTCCAGAGAGTTGTAAAGTTTTGTTGTGCTGACAGAACTTTCCTACTGATAATAATGAGCATCAAGCACAACTGAACTATAAAGACTATACCGCGGGCTTCCAAGATTAAGTCCCCCAGCATTCCCTGCTCGTTTACTATCTGCACAGAGCTTGTTCTGGTGATTTGTAAAATTTGTTGACTATATGTAGTGTACAGCTCTGGAGTATAATACAGGATTTAACTCAGGATCAGTACATGATAAGTAATGTAATGTATGTACACAGTGACTCCACCAGCAGAATAGTGAGTGCAGCTCTGGAGTATAATACAGTATTTAACTCAGGATCAGTACATGATAAGTAATGTAATATATGTACACAGTGACTCCACCAGCAGAATAGTGAGTGCAGCTCTGGAGTATAATACAGGATTTAACTCAGGATCAGTACAGGATAAGTAATGTCATGTATGTACACAGTGACTCCACCAGCAGAATAGTGAGTGCAGCTCTGGAGTATAATACAGGATGTAACTCAGGATCAGTACAGGATAAGTAATGTAATGATGTACACAGTGACTCCACCAGCAGAATAGTGAGTGCAGCTCTGGAGTGAAATACAGACCTTTTGTGCCGGGGTAAGCAGAGATTACTGAGAGATTTCTGTGCACTACCCCTTTTCCAGTAAATGCCTTTCAGTAATGAACTCAACAGCTTTGTGATATAGAGAGGATTCGCAGTATCTTAGTCTCAGCTTTAGATTCAGGACTGTTCTCCTTCCCCTGTATTGATGCTCAGTTAATCAATCACGATCTTGTCATTCTCATCCAGCTCATTTGGCAGTGAACCTGTAATTCTTCTAATGAACCCCTGCCGTTATCTCCATCCGCTTCCACAGACCATGTGTACTTCTTCACTATGGGAGGTGCAGTCTTATACTTATATCTTATATATAACATATTAGAATGTGGAGTTTCTTATTTTACAGAGATGATACTTACTAAACTAAATGCTAAAGTAACACCTAAAAAGTGTGAAACAAAACAAATGCTCTAAATATCACATAGTGTGAATATCATTTTTAAATCTTGAAACTCTCTCTTTTGTGTTTTTGCTATACATGTGAACATACCCTTATGTATAGGTAGTTCTATTTGGCTCTGATGACCCTGTATGGCCATTCAAAATCAGGACATGTATCATATTTGGCAACTTTTAGGAAGGGACATCAGGGAGATACTTAAAAACTGTGGACATTTTTTTACCATATGCCCCAACCTATAGTAATGCATATGATCCCCCCTTTTATCTCTTCCCCAAATAAATAGAGACCCAGACTAGACCCCTAAATACAGACTCTTGACCAGACCCCCTAAATAAATACAGATCCAGACTAAACCCCTAAATATGGACCCCCCCCCCCAGACCTCTAAACCCACACCCAGGAGTGAAGAGGACTGCAGAATTGGGGAAAGGTGAGTGAATTTTAACGAAGACGCTGCGCCCACTCGACATGACAGCTGTTCCTTGCGTGTAAATAGGTTGGCCCGCAAATTTTTGGAGAGTTGGCAAGTTGGGTGAATCTCATGGAACAACAGTCTGGTGTTCTCAATTTACAAATTTGTTTTAACATCAGCATATACCCTGGACTATTCTTCCTTTCCGCAAATGTTCTTAGGACTCGATGTACGTGTCCTCCTATTGTCACACCCCTCTTCCTACCGGATGCAAAACGGACGTGAGAGGGAAAATCAGAGTCCACATTGTACTCGAATAACCCCATCCTCCACACCAAGAAATGTAGGAAAATGTAGTTCTATGGTCGTGCCCCACTTATGAGGATGGTCCTGGCAGGGCAGTACCAAGATGTTACCTTATGTAATGTCTGCAGAGATCAGTAGAGCTCACCTCATTTATATGAATATCATTTCTACCCACGACTTTCTCTTCACAAACACTTTTATTATATTCCCAGTAACCCACACTCGGAGGCCACTTTTAATGTGGTCCTAATTAAGATCTCTGAAAGGTATTAGTGTTTTATACATCTACGTAAAGGGGTTATGTGTGGACCCTAAAATTATTATCCGTGTAGTCCCTGCAGTATGTGATACACTCGCTAATATACATTCCTGTTCTCCGTCGCGCTGATTCTGAGATTTTCATAGATTTTTATAGCGCTGCCGGGGGACCGGAACTCTAGTTGCACAGTTTTATTTGATGACGATACGACTCTTGGTCATGTGACTGAGCCCCCTGTACTCTTTGCACTCGCTATACTACTACCACTGCTTCTACATAGAGTACAGCAGTGCCGGTACATGACGAAGAGTCGTATCGTTATCAAAGAAGACTGTGCAACTGGACTTCCGGTCCCCCGCCAGAGCTATAAAAATGTATGAACATCTCAGAATCAGCTAGACGGGGGATGGGAATGTATATTAGTGAGTGTATCACATACTGCAGGGACTACACGGATAATCATTTTTAGTCCCCACATACCCCGTTTAAGATTGCCCTCTTCTTTCTTAGAAGGCAATGGAAACATAACATGAACAATGTGACATTGTGGACGTTACAAGGAGCAGTGAAATGTGCCGTGCTCACAGCCTCCGCTTCTCATATAAAACACCATCTTTTTATGTATAAGTAATTCATCTTGGCAAGAAGTTCAATCACCGCTCAGGTCAGCAGGGATTTCTTCAGGCTGGGTAGCAAAATGTACCAAAAGAAAGCACTAAGGTTGACTAGACTTCAATCCCGTATTATTTTCTACCGCCGCCTTTCTTCTTTCACAGAGGAAAAAAAAGATATAATTATTAAAAGTTTACTAAGAAAAACACATTGCGTTTGATTAAGAAATATTCCTGCGGAGGGGGGGGGGCAGTGTTTTGCATTGAATTCCACTGATGCGGCCTCGTCTAGAGGGTCTGGGATTTGCATGCCGCTGAGCAGCTTAGAGCCTTCAAGTGGAGCAAAGGATAAACCGAATACATGGCAAAGCATCTGATTACATCTCGTAAGGGGGGAAAAAGGGGGAAGGAATTATCTTACTACGCAGATTGTAACAGTTGCTGTCCTCCATGTTGTGGCCGTTTTCAAAAATTGGTCAAATGTGCTGCTTGGTCTTCACATTTCACTATGAAAGTAGATTTTAACTGTCTTCCCCTCCTCCTGAGATTGGCATTGTGGTGGAACTGGTGCCGGGCTTGAGATTTGGGCACATAGATTAGTATTGGAATTGTTATTTGGGTGTGGAGAGTTTGGCATTAGCCATTTTCTTCAGATAAGCCTCATAGAAGATATCCCTAGTCATTCTTCAAGGCTCTTTGATGGTCGAACATTGACTTACAGAGTAGCAACTACAGGTAGCACTAGAGAGACAGTTTTCTTCCTCCTTGAGGAGAGCTAATTTGCATACTTTTCCCAGGGAGCATTGCCTGTGAGACTCCCTAAACCAGCTGAGTCTCCACAAGGCAAGACAAGCCTCATAGCTACTGTATAGTCTCTATGACTGATACTCCATTGTAGAGCTCCACCTAGCAATAATTCATACTTGATATTAGTTTATATTATATCAGTAATTTTATCATAGATATCTATTATCTAAATGATTCAATTTTACAGTAAAATGTAATAATCTGGCTTGCTCGTGCCTGCCAAGGTGCCAAATTTTAAAAAATATCAGACTATTGAAATGACATTCGTACCATACCCACTGAAATATACACACATAAGTCCTGGTGCTGGAATTTTCTGCATTTCCTCTGACATTTTAGGCCCTACTAACATCTATGGCGCCCATATCCACACTACTCAGGTCCTGAGACCCACATGAGTTCCCTGTGTTCTTGTAGTATAGTCCCATCTGTGGCATACCATTACACCACATGCTGTTTTCATCGGTGCTGGATTATAAAGTAATTTTCCCAATTATGCCACCATGGGATTAATTTTTGGTAATTTGACGGGTAAAAAGGAATTTTCAGACCTTTGAATGTTGGATTACTGGAAGTTTAATGAATATAACCTGCCCCAAGATCAATTTTGAGACTCAACCCCCTTTGCCAACTGAGTATCGTTGAGTATCTTGCCTATCCTCAAGGAGGCTGGTGGTGCCAAGTCCCTTCTATAATTTGTGATTGGAGCAATCCGTTGTGGCTATGAGTCTTGCCATTTACGAATCAGATACAGATGTAAATACGGCAATAACACGGGTAAATAGAGATGAAATATGTAAATGGAGAATTAAAAGCACAGTCAATTAACACATTACAAAGCACAATTACTAACATATTTCAGCATTGTTAAAAGTATCCTCATAAGTACCTTGTAGAACAGATTAATTAACTAACAAATTAATTTCCTCGAGATTCTTGCCATAGTTACAGTATAGCTATGGGCTCAGGATTTAACCAAACAAATTAAATGCAGTCACGGTTCTGCTACATCTTTTATTTATTATTTGTGATACATCAAATGGAGGGAAAGTTCTGCCAGCAAAATGCTCATGGAGAGTCTGTGGGGTACCATTCAAAAGCTATATGCTAATAATAGCGCCTTCCAACCTGATTGGCCAAAAGGCACTACATGGTCGAGGCCACCTGTGGCGAAAGGAGTAGCAGCCATGGCCATATGCTGCCTTTCCACCAATTAGGCCAAAATACTCTGTAATTAGCATATGTGTGGTTTTAGCAGTGGCCCAAAAGCACAACGATTGGCTGATTGAAGAGGCCGTGGCGCTATGATGAGATTTGTGGCCTTGCATTGTCTGCCTGCTACAGCACCATACATTGGGTAGTGGTTGTGCCTGGTACTGCAACTCAGTCCCATTCAAGTAAAAGAGCTGCACTACCAAGCACAGCCACAATCAAATGTATGGCGCTGTAGTGTCTGGTAAGCAATAAAAGGCTGCAGGGCTCAACGTAGTGCCGTGACCTCTTCAATCAGCAAAGTCGGATCCGCACCAATCTGATATTGATAATCTATCCTAAGGATACGTCATCAATCCCAAAGTCCTGGAATACTCTTTGGCTAGGACTCCATGACAACATAGTACTGTGTCAAAATTTGGGTAAAATTGCAGCATTACGATGGATCAAGCCGCAACTTCAAAGTTTTCCTAAGGGAAAAAATAGTTGAAGGATGCGTTTTGGGGTAGGATTAAGCCTTTCCATCAGGTCATTCCTGATGAAGGGCTTAAGCCTTCCCCAAAATGTGTACTTTACTAAATAAAGGTGCTTCTACTTCTTACTGCATGTTTAAAGAATTTTCCCTTCAACAATGGATAGCGCATCCCACACTGCAATTTTTTGGTTTGTTGTCCATTGAAATCTTTCCACAGGAAGCTCCTGCTCGAGAATCGGGTGATTGTTGCCGCAGCCCTGACAGATTGGTTTACTCTACATGTTCACACTAGAGTAGTGCCTACGTTAGCAAAATTCAGTAGTTAAGCACCCATTTGACATCTCGACGTGTGTTGCCAATCCAGTCCAGACAATACTATCCTATGGTGCGTCGCTTGTTATGTTTTTTTTCTTTTTAGAGAAAGTGACATCTCCCTCCCCTCCCACCATCCTGAAGTTCCTCTTCCTCTGGCTGCAGGATCTCTGTAACATAAATATCCTCAGTCCCCAAAATATCCTATTAAACTGATACAATAAATATAAGAGAGGGCGGTATGGAGGGGGATGCAGCTGCAGCTTCTAATTTTCCCTGTGTGACACTGCATGCTGTGAGAGGGGAGAAGGAGCAGTAGAATATTACTGATCCACCTCCGCAAGCATGGAGAGAGAAAATGTACATTGTCAGAGGCATAAATTGAAGCTCCAATGTAAAATATTTTACATGGCATCTCTACTTACCATGTGTGTTTTCTTTTGTTGCAGAGTGGTCTTTGGGCCCCCTCACTAGGACTCATGTGCTACTAACTTCTCTGCACCCCCTATAGCTATTCTCCTGTGCATGTTCAAAAGGTAGAGGGAAGGAAAAGACCAAAAAGATACAGGTAGCCATAATTTGGTTGTATTTTTGTTCCTTAGAAAATCTCTTGGACTCCCTGATTCAGTGCTTCACTTTTTGCCCAATGCAGCAATCCTCGGAGGGCTATGTGTCTACCTATTAGCCCCAATATTAAGTTTGACTCTGCTACATCTGTAAATTTGCCCTTTCTGTGTAAGTGTCAGTCTTCACTGCATGTGTGACATTATATTCCAGAACTAGGAAGCTATTAAAGGTTCATTCTATAGAATTCTCAGATATTAACATTAACTTCTATTCCAGAGGTTATAATGATTTGTGATCTTAACCTCCGACAGCAGCAATGCTGTAAACTCAGCGGAAACATGTTGGATTTTTTAACCTGAGACTTTGCCAGATTCATTCTACTTGTTGGGTAATGAGTCGTCTCACTGTGAGCGCCGGTTACATGATTTTACATATATACATTCGACTTTCCTCAGCCTCACAGCTGGACATGAGAAGCAGCAAGAAAATGTCAGAACGTAACCAGTTTGTCTTAATTAATGAAATTTCAAGGTCTGTTTTATGCCCTTTTTCCCCAAAATTGCTCAGAATCACTAATGGTTTATAGCGATTTTGTTCAGAATACATTTTGCTACATTTTACATGATTCAGAGCTTTCTGATGCAGAAATTACATTCAAGGGGCATTGAATTTTCTAGCGCCTTCAGGCAATCATTGCTTTATTTTAAAACAGGGTTTTTTCCCCAGGCGGTGACCTCCATTGAATTGAATGGAGACCCTAAGAGGACCTAAGAGACCCTAAGATTTGGAGTGTGCAGTATCTTTTACAGGGCGAATGTGGGCTGTCAATAGGATGTTCCTAACTTTCCTGTGTGTATTAAGCCATGTAGACCCAAAAGGTACAGAGGAATAACTGGAAATAATATGCACACGATTGACAGACGTGGAGAAATGGGAGGAGAACAGGAAGGTGTTTGTGTATACTTGTATTCATGTCAGGTGTCCGGATCACCAGAACTCTCAGCCAGGGGTGTACCTACCATAGAAGCAGTACTTGCAGCTGCTAATGGGCCCTCGGAGAGAAGGAGCCCAGCATACATCGCAACTGTCCCATTCTTTTTCAGATTGCCTGTGAAATGTACTCCAAAATGTGTGGGGCTTATGCAACTATGTGCAAATGTGAGCATATCCCAGAGGTTTGTGAGTGTTTTTGGGTGGGGCTCAGGTTTTCCTGTTTTTGGGTGGGGCTCCAGTTTTTTTAAGAGCTGCAAATCCCCTGCATAGATAGATTTACATGATAAAATTATCTCTGCCTGTAGCCACCACTAGGGGGAGCTTAGGAGCTTACGGAATACTGTGTTACTACTAATATTGAATTCAGTGTATAAACAGTGTAAAGTAAGCTCCTCCTAGTGGCGGCTGCAGGAAACCAGAATTTTATCTTTTAACTCAAAGGCTATGCAGTGGATTTGAGGCTCTGTATTAGAGGAATGGGGCTACAACAGATAATAAAACGTATTAATGAATACTCTGAAATTTAACATAGTCCTCCGCTTCTTTGTCTGCGTCCGGCTCCTTCTCATTGGGCGGGATCGCATCAATAAGAAGCACCTGGTAACATGTAACACAGTATTTTCATCCTAGTCATTTGACTCACCTGTTATGTCGCTCATTTGGTCTTTATATTCCAGTGCTTCTTCTCTAGCCGAGGTGCGAAACGCGCGTCAGGGTCTGGTTGTGGTATCATATCTAATGTTGGTTAGTATGACTCCATTTTTGTGTCGCTTAGGAAATTTCATTGTAACACATTGTTGTAACATTGTATCTGCTTTATTGCATCATTCTGACCACACATGCCAGGCCTCAGCCTCCCTCGTCTGCCACATGGTATTTTGTGTTTTCAATAGTTGTAATAGTTGTGTCTATTTTTCTACTTTATAAGAAGACATTTGCATGATTGACAAGTATTAAGTGATTGTTTGCATAAGTTTTTTTTTTAGGTTTTGTACACAGTGCATAGAGAGCTGATTTTTATTACATAAAGATTAGAAATTATTTTAGCATTTTTTAATATAGGGACATTGTCCAAGTCACCATTCCCATGAATGAACATATAGACCATTAAAATAACGTGTTTTTTTTTTTAAGGATCCTGAATGCTGAAGTTTTCTCGGGTTATGTCTGTTGTTATCACATCATATTTTGCACATTCCAACTATTTTATCCTTTAAAGGGGAGAAAGGAAAACTTGACGTCGGAGTTCACAGACTCTTCTCTTGATCTATTCACAATTATCATTTCACTCGATTGGAACAGCATTGCCAGCAACCGCACCGCCATCTGCCCGCTGTATCTTTTTCTCTATGTCACCGAGCCAACCAGGCTGAATTTGGTCCATTTTGCAGGATTTAGTAATCAGCACCAGATGTAACAAACAGTTGGTGAAAAAAAAAATAGTGCAATGTCTGGAACACAGAATCCAGTGTTGTTTCCTACTTCACTTTTTAAAATAAATATGTATTGCCATGTATTTTAGAAAATTGTGACTTTCACATAGTCCAGGCAATTATAAAACCTTTCAAGAAACCCATGCATTAGTCCCTAAACTGTGGGGGAAATACCAGTTTAAAAATTAAAACTATAAATATTTTAATTTATTTTTTCTTAATATTAATTTATTTTCTTTTTTAAGTGCTACTCAAAAAATAAAACAAATTATTATTATTATTATTATAATTATTATTATTATTATTTTTTTAAATAATCCATTTTTAAATTTCAATATTTATTCTTTATATTTTATTTAAAATATTTTATTCTTATATTTATTAGATTTTAATACTAATAAATAAAAATGTACAAAAGTTTAAGAGACAACATCGCTGAATACGGTATGAATATTTTCAATATGCCACATAGGAAGACACCAATATTATAACTGGTACATGGCAGGTGGGGGCCCTGTTACAGAATTTGCATTTGGAGCTCCAAAATATGCTTCTGCTTTTAGATAATGATGGGTTTCCCTGTTTTACATTGTGTTTGCATATTTTGAATTCTTTGAAGGCGTAAAATTGAATTGGTCCTTCTGCCTTCTTTGCCAATGTTTAAAAGCACTCAGGTTGCCAAGAAGCCTTTCACAAATGGAAGATTTAGAAGAACGGTTTACTTGTCACACAACAAAATGCTGTAATACATTTGTGATTAATGCATATTTAGTAGATAAGCCCAAAAATTGCCTATTAATAGATTTCGTTTTAACATGGAACATGTTTTAAGTATGAAAGGGTCTAGAAGGCTCCAGTTTGGATCAGGGAGGCCCAATGGAAAAAACGAGAAAAGCAAAAACATACATGCCAGCCCATATTACTCTAAAGGGCCTTTTACAGGCCGGTGCAGCGAGCGCCGATCAATGAGACATCGCTGATCGACGCTCGTTTGCTCTTGTCACACGGAGCTATGGATGGGGACGAGCGGTCGTTACTCTGATCGCTCATCCCCATACATTATTATCAGCGCGTCTCCCTGTTTACACACCAAGATGTGCTGCCGACAACGATAATATTTTACCCTTTTAAAACGATACGATCAGCGGATGATCAAGCGTTTGCTTGTTCATCTGCTTTTCGCTGCCCTGTTTACACAGGGCAATTATCGGCAATTATGGAGTAGCGTGTGAGAGCGGTATAGTCATCATTCTCACAATACAGCATGAGAATATTCTGTGGTGGACCAGGTCATTCTCATGCCACATTTAGAGAATAGCGTTCCCTGTGTACTACCAGATAAGAGTCACTTATACAAACACCTGAAAACAAGTTAAAAATATCTGTATTATAGTTTGGATATATGGAAAGATAAATTAATAGGGGCATTGTTATCACTGACAGCTTGACTACTTGTACTAATTGCCCTAGAACTGTTATGGCAGGAAGGAGGGGAAGGGGACAAGTGAGCCCTAATCTACCCACCGCCCTGTCCCTGCCTACTTGCAACGACCCGCCCTAGGCGACGGGGTACAACTGGGCGGCGGTCCCTACGCTGACTAAGTGCAAGGGAATACAAACAGGGAACAAGCAAGGGAAGGGGCAGTAGCCCACGGAACACCGTGAGGAAACCAGAGTGGTGAACGAGTAGTCAGGATCAGGATGTCACGAAGTATACGAACGCAGAGCAGGGAGCAGGAAGCAAGCCGGGGGCAGAGCGAAGCAGGATAAGCGGAAGCTGTAGCAAGGCTGAAGCAAGGCAGAAGCAGGCTGGAGCAAGGCTGTAGCAGGGCCAGGAAACTAGGAAGAATCACAAGCAATGAGGAAGAGAAAACGGCAGGTATAAATGGACAGGGGGCGGAGCTAACTCCGACTGACCAGGCCGCGATAGGCTCTCCCACTCCTGAGCCTGCCACCCTGATTGGTGGGAGCCGGAGTCAGTCTAAGAGGTCCGGCCTCAGGTGTCGATTGATTAATCCTGGGAGTATCCACAGATGTAGTGCCTGGCAGATCCTTTACAGTACCCCCCCTTTTATGAGGGGCCACCGGACCCTTACTAAGAGGACCTGGTTTAGTGGGGAAGAGAAGGTGGAACCTCCTGACCAATACCCCAGCGTGAACATCTCGAGCAGGTACCCAAGTCCTCTCCTCCGGCCCGTATCCTCTCCAATGGACCAGGTACTGGAGGGAGCCCTGGATCATCCTACTGTACACAATCTTGGCCACCTCGAATTCCACCCCCTCAGGGGTGAGAACGGGAACAGGAGGTTTCCTCGAGGAGGACCAGGACGGGGAGCAGCGTTTAAGGAGGGAGGCATGAAAGACGTTGTGTATGCGAAAGGATGGGGGCAGCTCCAGATGGAAGGATACAGGGTTGAGGACTTCAATGACCTTATAAGGCCCAATAAATCGGGGAGCAAACTTCCTGGACGGGACCTTAAGGCGCAAGTTCCTAGACGACAACCACACCAGATCCCCGATGACAAACCGGGGGTTAGCAGAACGTCTTCTATCAGCCTGAATCTTTTGTACGCTCTGGGACGCCTCTAGGTTCTTCTGAACCTGGGCCCAGACTGTGCACAGTTCCCGATGAACGTCCTCTACCTCGGGATTATTGGAACTACCAGGAGAAACGGAGGAGAACCGTGGATTAAACCCGAAATTACAGAAAAACGGGGAGACCCCTGACGAGTTACTGACCCGGTTATTCAGGGAAAATTCGGCGAGGGGAATGAATGAGACCCAATCAAATTGACAATCAGAGATGAAACACCTTAAATATTGTTCCAGGGATTGATTAGTCCTCTCCGTTTGGCCATTAGTTTCGGGATGGAAGGCGGAGGAGAAGGACAGATCAATCTCCAACTTTTTACAAAAGGCTCTCCAAAATAAAGAAACAAATTGTACCCCTCTGTCAGAAACGATATTGACTGGGACCCCATGGAGACGCAGAATGTGTTTAACAAACAAAGAAGCTAACGTCTTGGCGTTAGGTAGTTTCTTAAGGGGCACAAAGTGGCACATCTTGCTGAAGCGGTCTACTACCACCCACACCACTGACTTGCCTTGAGATGGAGGCAAATCGGTGATAAAATCCATGGAGATATGGGTCCAAGGTCTCTGGGGAATGGGCAAACTTCGTAGTAAGCCCGCAGGTCGGGACCTAGCACAAACCTCACAAGCGGCGACGTAAGCTCTAACGTCTTTAGGCAACCCAGGCCACCAATAGTTTCTGGTAATGAGGTGTTTGGTACCCAAGAGGCCAGGATGACCAGATGCGGAGTCATGGTTTTCCCTAAGTACCCTTAGCCGGTATTGTAGGGGGACAAACAGCTTGTCCCCAGGGAGGTTCCCGGGAGCTGAACCTTGATCAGCCGCAATGTCAGAGACTAAATCAGAATCAGTGGCAGAAACGATTATACCAGGGGGTAAAATACAAGCAGGATCCTTCTCCGAAGGAGGATTGGCCATGAAACTACGTGACAGTGCATCAGCCTTAATATTTTTGGACCCAGCCCTATAGGTAACTAAGAAGTTAAATCTGGTAAAAAATAGCGCCCATCGAGCTTGTCTTGGATTAAGCCTCCGGGCAGATTCTAGGAAAACCGGATTCTTGTGGTCAGTAAGGACCATTACCTGGTGTCTGGCCCCCTCCAGGAAGTGACGCCACTCTTCAAAAGCCCATTTAATGGCTAAAAGTTTGCGGTTGCCAATATCATAGTTACTCTCCGTGGGCGAAAACTTCCTAGAGAAGTAAGCACAGGGGCGGAGATGGGTGAGGGACCTGGTACCCTGGGACAAGACGGCCCCCACTCCCACCTCGGACGCGTCAACCTCCACGATAAATGGCTCCCTTTGGTTGGGCTGGAGCAGCACAGGGGCCGAGATAAAGCAGTTCTTGAGGGTCTCAAAAGCCTGGACGGCCTCAGGAGGCCAGTGGAGGACATCAGCACCCTTGCGAGTGGGGTCCGTAAGAGGCTTAGCGACGACCGAGAAATTGGCAATAAATCTCCTGTAATAGTTAGCGAACCCCAAAAAACACTGTAGCGCCTTCAGGGAGGCAGGTTGGACCCATTCCGCCACAGCCTGAACCTTGGCAGGGTCCATGCGGAATTCATGAGGAGTGAGGATTTGACCCAAAAATGGTATCTCCTGTACCCCAAACACACATTTTTCGGTTTTCGCAAACAGATTATTTTCCCGGAGGACCTGGAGCACCTTCCTGACATGCTCCACGTGGGAGGACCAGTCCTTGGAAAACACCAGTATGTCATCAAGGTACACTACAAGAAAATTTCCCAGGTAATCTCTCAGAATTTCATTAATAAAATTCTGGAAGACAGCAGGGGCATTACACAACCCAAAGGGCATGACCAGGTATTCGAAATGACCTTCGGGCGTGTTGAACGCAGTCTTCCACTCATCCCCCTCTTTGATGCGGATAAGGTTATACGCCCCCCGTAGATCAAACTTAGAGAACCATTGGGCCCCCTGAACCTGATTAAAAAGATCCGGAATCAAAGGAAGGGGATACTGGTTCCTTACTGTGACCTTATTCAAGTTACGATAGTCAATGCACGGCCTAAGACCACCATCCTTCTTCCCCACGAAGAAGAAGCCAGCACCTACAGGAGAAGTCGAGGGGCGAATGAAACCCTTGGCCAGGCATTCTTGGATATACTCTCTCATGGCTTCACGTTCAGGACATGAAAGATTAAATATCCTACCCTTAGGAAGCTTAGCACCTGGTACCAAATCGATGGCGCAATCGTAATCTCTATGAGTGGGCAACACCTCGGAGGCCTCCTTAGAGAAAACATCAGTGAAGTCCTGAACAAACTCAGGTAGCGTGTTTACCTCCTCACGGGGAGAAATAGAGTTAACCGAAAGACATGACGTCAGGCATGCACTAGCCCATTTCGTGAGATCCCCAGTATCCCTGCATCAACAGTACAGAGCACTGCTCCAAATGCATGGAGCCAACAAGGAGTTCAAAAACAGGAGTATGCTGAGTAAAATAACCATTAGCAAGAGGAGTGGAGTCGATACCCACTACCGGGACAGGATTAGGCAAATCAATAAAAGGCATTTTTAGAGACATAGCAAATTCCACAGACATGATATTAGCAGATGAGCCTGAATCCACGAAGGCACTGCCGGTGGCAGACCGACCAGCAAACGAGACCTGAAAGGGAAGCAAAATTTTATTGCGTTTCATATTAACGGGAAATACCTGTGCGCCCAAGTGACCTCCCCGATGATCACTTAGGCGCGGAAGTTTTCCGGCTGCTTATTCTTGCGCCTGGGACAGGTGTTCAGTTGATTCTTGTCATCCCCACAATAGAAGCAGAGACCATTCTTCCTGCGGAACTCTCTACATTGTCGAGGGGACACGGAGGCCCCGAGTTGCATAGGTATCTCCGAGTCTTCCGTGGAAGAGCGAGGAGACGGGACCTCGGGGGGAATCGCAGGGAAGTCAGAGGGGAAAACACTGAAACGTTCAAGCTGTCGTTCCCTGAGACGTCGGTCAAGTCGTACTGCTAAGGCCATAACCTGGTCTAGGGAGTCAGAAGAGGGGTAGCTAACAAGCAGATCCTTCAGGGCGTTAGATAAGCCTAACCTAAACTGGCACCTTAGGGCAGGGTCATTCCACCGAGAAGCTACGCACCACTTTCTAAAGTCGGAACAGTATTCCTCAACAGGTCTCCTACCCTGACGTAAGGTCACCAGCTGACTCTCGGCTAAGGCAGTCCTGTCAGTCTCGTCGTAAATGAGTCCGAGGGCAGAGAAAAAACGATCAACGGAGGAAAGTTCAGGGGCGTCAGGAGCCAAGGAGAAGGCCCACTCTTGGGGCCCTTCCTGGAGTCGGGATATAATGATTTCCACCCGCTGGTTCTCGGAACCTGAGGAGTTAGGTTTTAGACGGAAGTAAAGTCTGCAACTCTCCCGAAAGGAGAGAAAAGTCTTACGGTCCCCTGAGAACCGGTCAGGTAACTTGAGGTCAGGTTCTAGAGGTGAGGCGAGGGGTACTACTATGGCAGCGTCAGGCTGGTTGACCCTCTGAGCCAGGGCCTGGACCTGTAGGGAGAGGCCCTGCATCTGCTGGGTCAGGGCCTCAAGGGGGTCCATGATAGAGTAGAAGAAAGGGTAGACTAGGTATGGGCTTGTGATTATGTTATGGCAGGAAGGAGGGGAAGGGGACAAGTGAGCCCTAATCTACCCACCGCCCTGTCCCTGCCTACTTGCAACGACCCGCCCTAGGCGACGGGGTACAACTGGGCGGCGGTCCCTACGCTGACTAAGTGCAAGGGAATACAAACAGGGAACAAGCAAGGGAAGGGGCAGAAGCCCACGGAACACCGTGAGGAAACCAGAGTGGTGAACGAGTAGTCAGGATCAGGATGTCACGAAGTATACGAACGCAGAGCAGGTAGCAGGAAGCAAGCCGGGGGCAGAGCGAAGCAGGATAAGCGGAAGCTGTAGCAAGGCTGAAGCAAGGCAGAAGCAGGCTGGAGCAAGGCTGTAGCAGGGCCAGGAAACCAGGAAGAATCACAAGCAATGAGGAAGAGAAAACGGCAGGTATAAATGGACAGGGGGCGGAGCTAACTCCGACTGACCAGGCCGCGATAGGCTCTCCCACTCCTGAGCCTGCCACCCTGATTGGTGGGAGCCGGAGTCAGTCTAAGAGGTCCGGCCTCAGGTGTCGATTGATTAATCCTGGGAGTATCCACAGACGTAGTGCCTGGCAGATCCTTTACAAGAACATTAGAAATATTCCTATTAACCCCTGGACCTCCAGGGGAAACATTTATAAGCCCCTATACTGCAGATACTGTATATTTTTCTGACACCCCAAACAGTGATATTATAATCACCAAGCCAGGAATATTGTTATTAATCTTATTAATCTGTTATTAATCTCTTGACCACCTGGGATATGGTTTAATAAAGTACTGGACCATCAGGGCTGTAGAACATTATTACACAATTGTTGCACCGCGAAAGGCCACTAGGTAACCAGGGAGGGCAACAGAACTAATGTTGGGTTCTTTCCAAACCACTGGATACCCCACAATTGTTGAATTATACACATGGGGTCACCAGGGAAAGTTACAACACAATGGGCTACCAGCTATGAATATTATATACATAGCTTAATAGAGAATGAGCACTAGATTACCCAAGGTCCAAAGACTTTGTATTGTACCAATAGGTCAGGCTTCCATAGAGGAGATACTAATTACTGCCTGGGGTGTACTTATAGGGGGCACAGTCACACCTGGACCCTGGAGCCAGAGGGGGCCCAAAAGGTCCCTTTGCACCAATGATGTCTGATAGATGTGGTGAGGTGTTACAGATTTGGGTGCATTGGGTTCCAAGAACTTCAAGCAACTGGTGATAAATGGAGACAGATGTGACAAGGAGTCCTTGATCTTCTAAGGACCTAAAAAATGTCCCTGAGATGGCACAAATAGAATATAAAATTATACATAATATAGTGTACCAAAAATGAGCTTGGTTCCTCAAGATTGTGGGTAGAAATAATTCTTTCAGATTTCTGCTGATTATTATTTCCTAGTTTTTTTTCTATAAATTAGCATTTTAATATATTGACATAATGGACCCTCATCTCATAAAAAAACCCGCTAAATTCTCAGAGGTTCAATGAGGTCACCCAGAATAATTACAATTACGGCTCAACAATTTTCCTTCATTCTCTTCCCAAAAAAGGAGAATTAATGTGTAGCTTTACCAATAATGGAAAAGATTCAGGCTATATAGATTTTTTAACAGGTCATCAACTTTTGGTATTAGTTAAGCAGAATTAAACTTTCATTAGTTTTACAATGTCCTAGGGACGGGCCGATGCTTGAAATGACCAATGATGAGAAAGTGACTTATTTCATTTTATAATTTTCTATTTGAGTTGTGTACATGAAGGGAGCCCCTTCTGGTTCTAGGTCATATACCCCCCCCCCCTTCATAATGGTACAGGGGGACTTGGAGCTTGCTCACACCCATCGTCAGACCTCTCTTGTCTTCTAATGCTTGTGGAGTCTTATGCAGGTTCACAATGCCCCTTGGGCCAGTGAAGCCGACCTGAGCCATAGCCCTCTACGGTGTATATGCTCTATTGTGAGATACACTTCAGTAAGGATCTGTACTCATGCAGTAGAAAAGCTTCATTGTTTTTTAATAAAATATTTTTCATTTTGCCCATACAATGGAACCTTGCATGCTTTAATCTGAAACAATAACGTGCATTTTTACATTATACAATTAGCTTGAGATGACATATATTGATCCACCTACAGTTCAAGGTATTTTGCCGGCAGCTAACTCAGGGAAAAATGAAATCACAAAATACTACATCAATCACAAAGAATTTCTTTTGACATAACGGATGGATTCCCACATGTGTCATTCAAAAGACATTACATATAGCACAGTGCATTCCAGAAAGTCTTTCATCGTTAAAAAAGGTATGTACCTCACATACTCCCCCGAATAATCCCCAAATAATATTTTGCACTATTAGATGTGGTGCCACCTAACATAATGAGGCTCATGTACTAAGAAATATGCCATAAAACTATATTATTTATTTTTATTTTTATATAGTTGTCAATTTTATTATATTATTATTTTACTTTTATTATTTATTAATTTGTTTATTTTTATATCATCATTATTGTTATTATAATGTATTTATAAATTAGTATTACTCTTACTACCGTTATGTATTTGTTTATAGTATTATTATTAATAATGTATTTATTATATTATTATTTGTTTACTTTTTTATACTATTATTATTATTGTTATTGTACTATTACTACTGTTATGTATTTGTTTATTATTATTATTATTATTAGTATTAGTATTTAAATATTTATTATATTATTATTTGTTTACTTTTTTATACTAATATTATTATTATCATTATTATTATTATTATACTATTACTACTGTTATTGATTTTTTTATTTGTATTTATTATATTAATTTTTGATACGATTTCAATTATTAATTATTTGCATTATTATTATTATTATTATTATTATTATTATTATTATTATTATGACATATTTTTAAAGGTTTTAGCTTCCAGTACCTGTACTTATGCTTGACAGGTCCTCTTTAACTTCAATGTATGTTGTTTACACCCCCCTTTTGCCCTTTTATCGTTTGAGTAATAGGACAAGCCATATTTCAATGTCATTTATAGATTGGACACAGCATGGAAACTGCTCATTCAACTAAAACAGAACACATCCAATGAGATTCTTATTCTTTCCAAAATCGAATAAAAGAAAAAAAAAGGTGTCAATGACACAGAAAATGACTGCGGTGAAGCCTTTCTATTGGGACGCAGCTTTAGAAGACCAAATAACCTGTTCTTACTGGTGTCATATGCTAGTTTACCGGACCAGTACACTTGGCGACATTCAATGCCGTCGTCTGTTCCCACCGCAATAACTGGGGTTGGGCAGGTCAATTAGAATTCATGACATTCCCTTCACCATACATCGGAAATAAAGAGAAAAGCTGTTGTTTCTAGAAAAATGCAGGTAGATCTATTCCCTGTGTGTCTGTCTCTCTGACTCTACACAGTTTTAGGTCACTCTACCTAGAAGCCAATATCCACTTGAGTGTTCACAGGCATTTAATAAAAAAGGCTCCAGTGATTCTCCGTCAAGGAAGACATACAAGCAATAATCGTGCACCAGCTGGCAATATTTAAATATAGCGCTTGGTATGGCCTTAGCAAATACTCTACATCGATGGAAGTTTTATTATTAGAGATGAGCAAATTTCCCAAAATTAATTTTGGGTTCAATTAGATTAGAATAAATTTGCTGCAAATTGCAAGTGCCCCGATTTTTCAGAAAACTTGTGTCTGACTCTCTGACGTCTTCTAGGCAGAATCCAACTCCTTCTTACAGCATATATTGTTTTTTAAATAGTGGATAAGGGATATATACAGTGGATATAAAAATTCTACACACCCCTGATGAATAATTTCAGAACTTTTTCCACCTTTAATGTCACCTATAATCTGTACAATTGTATTGGAGAAACAAACTGACATCTTTTAGGGTGGAAAAATAAAAATTAAGAACAAAAATAATGTGGTTGCATAAATATGAAATAAAATTTGATTTTATTACAGTTTTCAGTCTTTTTGGGTGGAAGTCTATCAGCATGGCACATCCTGACTTGGCAATTGTTGCCCACTCTTCCTTGCAAAAGCTACAAATCTGTCAGATTACGAGGGCATCTGCTGTGTACAGCCCTCATTAGGTCACCCCACAGATTATCACTGGGATTCAGGTCTGGGCTCTGGCTGGGCCATTCCAAAACTTTGATCTTCTTCTGGTGAAGACATTCTTTTGTTGATTTGGAGTCACTGCTTTGGGTCGTTGTCGTGCTGAAAGGTGAAATTCCTCTTCATCTTCAGCTTTTTAGCAGAGGCCTGAAGGTTTTGTGCCAATATTGACTGATATTTGGAACTGCTCATAATTCCCTCCACCTTGACTAAAGCCCCAGTTCCAGCTGCAGAAAAACAGCCCCAAAGCTTAATGCTGCCTCCACCATGCTCCATTATGCTGCCTCCACCATGCTCCACAACGCTGCCTCCACCATGCTCCATAATGCTGCTTCCCCCATGCTTCATAATGCTGCCTCCACCATGCTCCATAATGCTGCCTCCACCATGCTCCATAATGCTGCCTCCACCATGCTCCATAATGCTGCCTCCACCATGCTCCATAATGCTGCCTGCACCATGCTCCATAATGCTGCTTCCCCCATTCTTCATAATGCTGCCTCCACCATGCTCCATAATGCTGCCTCCGCCATGCTCCATAATGCTGCCTCCGCCATGCTCCATAATGCTGCCTCCACCATGCTCCACAACGCTGCCTCCACCATGCTCCATAATTCTGTCTCCACCATGCTCCATAATGCTGCCTCCACCATGCTCCACAACGCTGCCTCCACCATGCTCCATAATGCTGCCTCCACCATGCTCCATAATGCTGCCTGCACCATGCTCCATAATGCTGCTTCCCCCATGCTTCATAATGCTGCCTCCACCATGCTCCATAATGCTGCCTCCACCATGCTCCATAATGCTGCCTCCACCATGCTCCATAATGCTGCCTCCACCATGCTCCATAATGCTGCCTCCACCATGCTCCATAATGCTGCCCCCACCATGCTCCATAATGCTGCCTCCACCATGCTCCATAATGCTGCCTTCACCATGCTCCATAATGCTGCCTCCACCATGCTTCATAATGCTGCCTCCACCATGCTCCATAATGCTGCCTCCACCATGCTCAATAATGCTGCCTCCACCGTGCTCCATAATGCTGCCTCCACCATGCTCCATAATGCTGCCTCCACCGTGCTCCATAATGCTGCCTCCACCGTGCTCCATAATGCTGCCTCCACCATGCTACATAATGCTGCCTCCACCATGCTCCATAATGCTGTCTCCACCAAGCTTCATAATGCTGCCGCCACCGTGCTCCATAATGCTGCCTCCACCATGCTCCACAACGCTGCCTCCACCATGCTCCATAATGCTGCCTCCACCATGCTCCATAATGCTGCCTCCACCATGCTCCATAATGCTGCCTTCACCATGCTCCATAATGCTGCCTCCACCATGCTTCATAATGCTGCCTCCACCATGCTCCATAATGCTGCCTCCACCATGCTCAATAATGCTGCCTCCACCGTGCTCCATAATGCTGCCTCCACCATGCTCCATAATGCTGCCTCCACCGTGCTCCATAATGCTGCCTCCACCGTGCTCCATAATGCTGCCTCCACCATGCTACATAATGCTGCCTCCACCATGCTCCATAATGCTGTCTCCACCAAGCTTCATAATGCTGCCGCCACCGTGCTCCATAATGCTGCTTCCCCCATGCTTCATAATGCTGCCTCCACCATGCTCCATAATGCTGCCTCCACCATGCTCCATAATGCTGCCTCCACCATGCTCCATAATGCTGCCTGCACCATGCTCCATAATGCTGCTTCCCCCATTCTTCATAATGCTGCCTCCACCATGCTCCATAATGCTGCCTCCGCCATGCTCCATAATGCTGCCTCCGCCATGCTCCATAATGCTGCCTCCACCATGCTCCACAACGCTGCCTCCACCATGCTCCATAATTCTGTCTCCACCATGCTCCATAATGCTGCCTCCACCATGCTCCACAACGCTGCCTCCACCATGCTCCATAATGCTGCCTCCACCATGCTCCATAATGCTGCCTGCACCATGCTCCATAATGCTGCTTCCCCCATGCTTCATAATGCTGCCTCCACCATGCTCCATAATGCTGCCTCCACCATGCTCCATAATGCTGCCTCCACCATGCTCCATAATGCTGCCTCCACCATGCTCCATAATGCTGCCTCCACCATGCTCCATAATGCTGCCCCCACCATGCTCCATAATGCTGCCTCCACCATGCTCCATAATGCTGCCTTCACCATGCTCCATAATGCTGCCTCCACCATGCTTCATAATGCTGCCTCCACCATGCTCCATAATGCTGCCTCCACCATGCTCAATAATGCTGCCTCCACCGTGCTCCATAATGCTGCCTCCACCATGCTCCATAATGCTGCCTCCACCGTGCTCCATAATGCTGCCTCCACCGTGCTCCATAATGCTGCCTCCACCATGCTACATAATGCTGCCTCCACCATGCTCCATAATGCTGTCTCCACCAAGCTTCATAATGCTGCCGCCACCGTGCTCCATAATGCTGCCTCCACCATGCTCCACAACGCTGCCTCCACCATGCTCCATAATGCTGCCTCCACCATGCTCCATAATGCTGCCTCCACCATGCTCCATAATGCTGCCTTCACCATGCTCCATAATGCTGCCTCCACCATGCTTCATAATGCTGCCTCCACCATGCTCCATAATGCTGCCTCCACCATGCTCAATAATGCTGCCTCCACCGTGCTCCATAATGCTGCCTCCACCATGCTCCATAATGCTGCCTCCACCGTGCTCCATAATGCTGCCTCCACCGTGCTCCATAATGCTGCCTCCACCATGCTACATAATGCTGTCTCCACCAAGCTTCATAATGCTGCCGCCACCGTGCTCCATAATGCTGCCTCCACCATGCTCCACAACGCTGCCTCCACCATGCTCCATAATGCTGCCTCCACCATGCTCCATAATGCTGCCTGCACCATGCTCCATAATGCTGCTTCCCCCATGCTTCATAATTCTGCCTCCACCATGCTCCATAATGCTGCCTCCACCATGCTCCATAATGCTGCCTCCACCATGCTCCATAATGCTGCCTCCACCATGCTCCATAATGCTGCCTCCACCATGCTCCATAATGCTGCCTCCACCATGCTCCATAATGCTGCCCCCACCATGCTCCATAATGCTGCCTCCACCATGCTCCATAATGCTGCCTCCACCATGCTTCATAATGCTGCCTCCACCATGCTCCATAATGCTGCCTCCACCATGCTCCATAATGCTGCCTCCACCCTGCTTCATATTGCTGCCTCCACCATGCACCATAATGCTGCCTCCACCATGCTCCATAATGCTGTCTCCACCAAGCTTCATAATGCTGCCGCCACCGTGCTCCATAATGCTGCCTCCACCATGCTACATAATGCTGCCTCCACCATGCTTCACTGTGGGTATGGTGTTCTATTGGTGATGTGAAGTATTGTCTTTGCGCCAAACATACCTTTTAGAATTATGGCCAAAAAGTTCAACCTTGGTCTCATCAGATTATACCACGTTTTCCCACATGCTTTTGGCAGACTTGATGTAGGTCTTTGTAAAACATAGCCGGGCTTGGGTGCTTTTCTTTGTTAGAAAAAGGCTTCCGTCTTGCCACTCTACCCCACAGCCCAGACATATGAAGACTACGGGAGATTGTTGTCACATGTGCTACACAACCAGTACCTGCCAGAAAGTCATGCAGCTCCTTTAATATTGCTCTAGGCCTCTTGGTAGCCTCCCGGACCAATTTTCGTCTTGTCTTTTCATCAAGTTTTGAGGGATGTCCAGTTCTTGAAATGTCACTGTTGTGCCACTTCTTAATTACCGTCTTCACTGTGTTCCATTGCATATCAAATGCCTTGGAAATTCTTTGGTACCCTTCTACTGACTGATGCCTTTCAACAATCAGATCCCTTTGACATGTTGTAAGCTCTTTACGGACCATGGCTTTTACTGTCACATGCAACAAAGAAAATGTCAGGAAAATCCTAATAGAACAGCTGAACTTTATATGGAGTTACTTATAATCACTTTAAATAATGGCAGCTGTATACTGACTACTATTTAACATGAGTTTGAATGTGATTGGCTAATTTTGTACACAACCCCATCCCCAATTATGAGAGGGTGTTCACACTTATACAACCACATTATTGTAGTTTTGTTATTTTTATTTTCCCCTCTAAATGATTTCAGTTTGTTTTTCAATGGAATTGTACAGATTATAAGTGACATTAAAGGTGGAAATAGTTCTGAAATTATTCATCTTGGACTGATTTTGTAACATGACAAAAACCTGGCATTTTAACAGGGGTGTGTAGACATTTTATATCCACTGTATGGCTCTCACTATTATCCTGTATTTAGAAGTTTTGTTACATTTTATTTCATCTGGAATAGGCGCTCCCTAGTTATGTGGTTTCCTTCCTGACAACCCGCTGTTAGAGGGGCACATGACGTGACCCCGTCCATCAACGTCTACTATTGTAATGCACTGCATCTGCGCTTGCCTCCATTGCCTTATGGGGGAATTTCAGCCCCATAATATTCCATTTTGACAGAATTGCTCATCTCTATATATAACTGTAGGTTCAACACTGTAAAGATGGAGTGACTGACAGGGCTGAGTGTTACAGTATCTCACGACTTCTCTTTCTATTTCTTTTTACTGAACTGCCTTGGACTTTAACTTTGGAGACTTGTGTAACATATCTTTGCTGTTGTCCTTTTGTGTCAAAGAATAGACACAGATTTCCTCAGTGATAAACAATTTAGGAATTTTGTAAAGGTCACCCGTACCTCCCGACACAATGAAACCAGGAGACCGACAATGCGGGAAGAGAATGTGTGAACCAGTTGTCTCTGTGCCATCACCATGTTGTCTCTTCATGGCTGTAAGAAATGTTACTCTGAACTGCTGCTTCTGAGGTTACTGAGCGTCGTCTTTGTTCCCGGCAAATAAAGCTGTTCCGAGTCAATCCGCCATCTAAATAACATCATGCATAGGACGCCCTATTACACTGGCATCACCCACACTGTCATGATATCAAACTGATATTATACACACATCATTATAGAGTGCAACACCTACAGGTGCTCAAACTTGTAAATATAATTGTTAAAGGGGTTTTACAGGATAAAATATTGATGATTTATCCTTAGTATTGGTGATCATTGTGAGAATATTGGGGTCAACCCCACTCATCAGAGGGAAGGAGCTTTGGTAACTAAATGGAGTTCTACAGCCCCTTCCCTGCGATAACCAACACACAGCGCCACTTTCATCTTTGTGGCTGTGCCTGGTACTACAGCTCAGCCCCATTCAAGGGAATGAGGCTGGGACTCATCTGCAGTATCACATGGATAAAAGCCGACCCCTCAACCCAATATTAATACATTATGACGCTAATAAGCACTGAATTCTGGACTTATTTTGATTCAAATTAAAAACATAGTGACATTTACTAAGACTTCAATTTACCATGTAAAGCAATTGCAGACACTGACTATAGCCGTGCCTAAAAGCAGCCAACACCAAAGAATATAAATAGTCGATAAGCATGTGGCTTTAAATTCGTGTTTTGTACCTCAACTGGGTTCGGTTTTATGCAAAAGTCAATGCACACCTGTTGCTTAGCAAAAACCTAAACTGATTTTCCATCCCTTTGTATATAAAAAGAAATTAAAACTAAAGAATAAAACAATAGGGGGCTCTTAGTTATGACAAAAAAAACTATTTTATCAAAATGTTATTTTAAAAATAAAAAATACATTACTATTATTTTTTTTTATTATGTTTTAATATTATTTGTATTAAATTTGTGCCTTAATTAAAGGGCATGTGTCATCAGAAAATGATGTTATTTAAATACATTTTCTAATCTAAACATGTTTATAGCACTTTGTGTTTTGTTTGTTTGTTTGTTTGTTTGTTTGTTTGTTTGTTTTTAAATTTGATTATCAATATAAAAATAAACCGGAAATATTCCAGTTCACACATTGGCCATCAGAGGACACACAACAAGGTGATAATTTGTGTTTTCTGCTGCTGCTCAATTTTTAGTAGTGCTGTGTAGATTGGGACAGACTCAGCAGAGTTATCTCTCCTGCCACTCCATGTTTTATGGAGAAGGGGCTGTACTCAATCTCTTCCTGGAGACTGTATTAGTCTATGGACACTTTTCCATTAACTCCAATTCATTCCAGCTGTTATAAAGACACACTGGCTATACAGACAATACCGGAATGAATTGTGGGTATCCAACAGGGGCATACCGATTAATTGTCAGGCCCCTTTTCTGGGGTCCTGCCAGATAAGACACCTCCTAGAAATAATGACAAAAAAAAATAACATTTACTTACTGCTCCCGCGTCTTCTCTTGTCCACAGGGGGCTCACCCTGGTTAACCAGCAGACTGCCACATCAGGCCAGGTCTGTACTGTGCTGTATAAAAGTTCCTGAAGTTTAGCAAAATCCGAATGTTATGAGCGACACAGCACACAATTTCAAAACATTGTGTGTGGCTTTGCATATAATGTCCTGGCGCTACCCTGCATCAGGACATTGAATATCACACGGCAAAGATGCCTAATGTGGAAGTCTGAGGGGATCCATGGCAGGCCCCCTGGGGTCCCTCTTTCACTCTGGGCCCCTTTGCACCCCCTATTTTTGTAGAAAGAAAGATAATTACACCAGATGATTGCTGCGGGTTTTGCTTTTCTTACTTATGTTATGTTCACATGGCAAACAAAAAAACGGCTGTAAAATACAATTCTGTTTTTAAGGGGAAACAGCCTCTGATTTACAGATGTTTTTTATGCATCAGGCGTTTTTTGATGTGTTTTTTACGGCCGTTTTTGGAGCTGTTTTTCTATTGACAAAATGAAAAAAGGCTCCAAAAACGGCTCAAGGAGTGACATGCACTTCTTTTTTACGAAGCGTTTTTTTATGCGCCATTTTCAAAAATGGCCGCGTAAAAAACACTCTGTGGGAACTGAACACCGTTTTTCTCATTGAAATAAATGGGCAGACGATTGCAGGCGTTCAGCCCCCGTATTTTTATCCATTTCTCAGGGCGTTTACCGCCCGAAAAAGTCTGAAAACAGGCCGTGTGAACATCTTTAAGAATGAGAAGAAACCCGAAAAACATTAACAAATTCTTCTGGTAAGACATGAACATTTTATTCCACATTCTTCTAACCTTTAATAAATACGTTTTCTTGTTAATTACCGATCCTGCATTAATCGCTTGCACTTCATTAAATGTTTGTTTGTTAATCAGACTGTTTGTATTCATAATGTAACCAGATTATGCAAACAACAAGGTGCATTGCTGACAGACCTGTGCGCTGATAAGAGCTATTGACATTCAGGACGACATTATTTACACTGGGAGGATTGTGGTTTCTACAAAATAAAACAGTAATAATTACATACAGCGTCTTACAGGAGCAGATACCGTAGCTGACTATAATCATTACATTTATGTTGACAGATCCCACTAACTTCAGGATCTTCCAATGATGTAAAGTTTATGAGGACTCCCACGGGAAACAAGGATCGGGTTGGAATTTCACCTGCCTGACTCTTTGTTTCATTTGAGATAAGTGGCGCCAGAAATGCCCGACTGACGCTTATCTTTTCACCTCTAATGAGAAAACAGTTGCCTTTATCTGAGCTAAAGATATTCAAGGGTTATCATTGACAGGTGAACGAAACAGGGATTGGAAAACTGTAAGACAACCCTTGTGGGACCTATAATGGAGGCCATATTGATTGCTATACAGAATCCTCAGAAACATATGTGGTACATCCACACGGGATGGAAAACTGCATCGAAATCCACATGCGTGACAACTAATATGGCTAACATTACAGTACCCTCATGGGCTGTCAGCTACCTTTCCCAAAGTCCAGAAGAGCAATTTCCCCATAACAAATCCACAGACTACCAGCCAGGTAGCTTACCATTGGCCATGCAGGCAGAGGAAGTGAACGGTGGAGAAACCCTTTAAAGTTTGCCATGAAAGGCTTGATGACCTGGTAGTTGGATGTGAATCAGGCCATGTATGAGGAGATAATGAGAACCATTGATGGTTGGAAGTTGTTACATTCATGTTTGTTGATGCAATTCCGGCCAAATATATATTAGACTGAAGTTTTAGGTAGTTAGGTCAACTGACACCCATCTCAGTAGACTTGCTCAGATCCAAATAAATCCAACAGTGATATCGATATATCGGAGAGAAGTAAGAGACACAGAGACACTGCTTTGTATATACAAATATCCTTCTCTGGAGTTTATTGCCAAAATCTCATTACAGTAATGTCTTTGGAGGGAGTGGATTTGATTTCCGCCAATGTTTTACAATGTGACGTTGCCAATAGCATACAATGAAAATATGTTTGTCCTGAACCAATCATAGGCTTAGAAGACTTTTTAAATGTAAAGCTAGGATTTCCTAAAATATATCATGTCATCCTGGCTAAAGAGTCAAACTGCCCCCACCGTTGCAGTAAACAACCTGTTCCTCCCAGACAGTAGCAGATAGTAGACTCCTTTTCTCATAATAAAACGGGTGAATATTTGTCTATATTCTCCATAGCAAGAAATACTAAACATGCAGCTCAGGAACTAAAAATATATAATTGTTTCAGACAATGCTGACATAGACATATTAGCTTAAAGCAACATGACTAATTGATCACAAAATGAATCCTTCAGGCTAC
Source organism: Rhinoderma darwinii (assembly GCF_050947455.1). Lineage (NCBI taxonomy): Eukaryota > Metazoa > Chordata > Amphibia > Anura > Rhinodermatidae > Rhinoderma > Rhinoderma darwinii. The sequence continues at coordinate 80,364,823 of NC_134698.1, read as the reverse complement.
AAGATGGATACCAGATATACAAGATGGGTCTACTCAAAATGGAATAATTGAAACACATTTTAATCACTTTCACAATGTTCATTTTCTAAAAAGGGATAATTGTATTAGCCATTCTATTACACTGGCAGGACCCATGAGATCCATAGGAGGCCACAAAGGGGTCTCAGAATGGGAAGACATCTCATTAACATTGAGGTTAGTCTCCCAGAAACATGTTTATGGTGACTCTACGAAGTAGTTAAAAAACAGGCCAGTAAATAATTTATGCTCAGAATGTATTTGGCGTATAGTATTCTTATCAGGAATAGATTGAAACCATCCAGTTCTTCTCAGACTAGGACTAATGAGATCACTTAAAGGTGTTTTCCCATAACCATTATTTATCATCTATCCACAGAATAGGCGATAAATATCTGATCGGTGGGGGTCCGACAGCTGAAACCCCACCGATCACGAGAACGGGCTTACCTTGCCATTCCTGGGAGCCCCATAAGAATGAAGTGGCAGGGCGCATGCTCCTTTTATTTCTATGGGGCTGCCGAGTGCTATCTTAGACAGCTCCATAGAAATAAATGGAGTGCTGGCCGAACATGCGCACTACCGCTCGATTTTTACGGGCCTCCCAAGAACAGCATGGTAAGTCCGTTCTCGTGATCGATGGAGGTCTCAGTGGTCGGACCCCCACCGATCAGATATTTAGCACCTATCCTGTGGGTAGGTGATAAATATTGCTTATGGGAAAACCCCTTAAAGAATCTGAGGCGTTTCCAGAGCATATGCAATAAATGACTAATAGGTGCAGGTCCTACCTCTGACTAGGACCACTCAGCACTTTCTGTAACTCCCATAGACTTCAATGGAGACGGCTACATTCTCAACCCGTACTATCAGGCATTTATGGCATATCCTGTGGATATGCCTCAGATACTTACGATGGGACTAACCCTTTAATGTTAAAGCCAATTAAGTAATCATTCCAATGATATCTACTTAGCAGTGAGGTTGGGGGGGGGGGTAAAAGGGTATGTGCCAGGAGGGGCACCAACAAACCCCACTATTTTGGCCAGTCTATAATAACAGATTGAATATTTGTCCAAGGAAAGGAAAGTCTATCTACGTCTTTGGCTCCATCACTGGCCCCCTAGGTCATCCAGTTTTGCCCCGATTCTTTATGAAAAGCAGCAAAAAAAAAAAAATGGAATTTGAGAAACAGATTCTATAAAAATGACTGAACGATAGAAAGGTGCTCTGTGTTTTCTAAGCACACAATGTTTTCAAACCATCTACGGCATTGAACAATATAATCCCTTTTTGTTATTCTCCATGCGATTAGACTTTGCATTTAGAGATTTCAGGAACTCAGGTTTTTCGAAACCCACTTGAGTGTGGTGCTCCTGCCGTCATTTCATCAAGCACATTGCGGTGGGCTGAACACTACTTGATAGATGGACAATGCCGGGGAGGTTTATCACAAGATAAATAGAAGCCGGGAGATTTATTTTCCTGATTGTTTGTCAGTCATTTTTCATCAGCCAAAGAATAAAACCTTTACCAGCAGACCATGTGTCAATAGCTTTCCAACAATGGAAAGAGATGACTATACAGGGGTTTTATATGTTGTATATTGTTCTTATCACCAAATGGGAAATTCACAATATAAAAAAAAAGAACTAAATCTAAGGAAGACAATCAATTTGATAAAAAGATACAGAAACCAGTGATGATACAGAGGATGTGTCATTTCAGTTTGCGATGATTGGAATATTGGCTATTTTTTATGCTTATAGTGATAATTGACATTGCATAAACGTAACAAAACTGGGAGTATGCTGTATATAGTAGTTATATTCTTGTATATAGGGACAGTATTATAGTAGTTACATTCTTGTATATAGGGGCAGTATTATAGTAGTTACATTCTTGTATATAGGGACAGTATTATAGTAGTTACATTCTTGTATATAGGGGCAGTATTATAGTAGTTATATTCTTGTATATAGGGGCAGTATTATAGTAGTTATATTCTTGTATATAGGGGGCAGTATTATAGTAGTTATATTCTTGTATATAGTAGCAGTATTACAGTAGTTATATTCTTGTATATAGGGGGCAGTATTATAGTAGTTATATTCTTGTATATAGGGGTCAGTATTATAGTAGTTATATTCTTGTATATAGGGGCAGTATTATAGTAGTTATATTCTTGTATATAGGGGCAGTATTATAGTAGTTATATTCTTGTATATAGGGGGCAGTATTATAGTAGTTATATTCTTGTATATAGGAGCAGTATTATAGTAGTTATATTCTTGTATATAGGGGAGCAGTATTATAGTAGTTATATTCTTGTATATAGGAGCAGTAGTATAGTAGTTATATTCTTGTATATAGGGGCAGTATTATAGTAGTTATATTCTTGTATATAGGAGCAGTAGTATAGTAGTTATATTCTTGTACATAGGGGCAGTATTATAGTAGTTATATTCTTGTATATAGGGGGCAGTATTATAGTAGTTATATTCTTGTATATAGGGGAGCAGTATTATAGTAGTTATATTCTTGTATATAGGAGCAGTAGTATAGTAGTTATATTCTTGTATATAGGGGGCAGTATTATAGTAGTTATATTATTGTATATAGGGGGCAGTATTATAGTAATTATATTTTTGTATATAGATGCAGTATTATAGTAGTTATATTATTGTATATAGAAAGCAGTATTATGGTAGTTTTAGTTATAGTCTTGTATATAGCGGCAGTATTATACTGGTTATATTCAGTATTTTAGTAGTTATTTTCTTTTACATTAATAATCTTGCTGGTTGTATTTGGAAACAGTTAGAAAGTACCAGCAGACACACCATTAACAGCTTAGCTGTATGAAATGTTTGCACTAAATTTTCATTGACAGAAAGAAACAGACTTGAAGCATTATTATTCAGATACTAAAAATCTTAAGTTATTGGGCAGAGCCGTAAGGTGTACTCAGCAGGACTATCAGGGTACACAGCAGGATCCGGTCACATTACAATCTTGTTCACCATTTTATTTCTTTCCCCTCACTAATCGCAATATTTTCCAGATGGTTCTTTACTTGATATCCGCACATTTAGCAAATGTGAAACTAAAAACCTATTAAAAGTAAAAAACTGTAGCTCGGTTATAATTAGAATGATTGAAGAGTTTGGTGTGGGATGGAAATGAGTGATTCCAATTTGGCAAAGTCGACATAAAGGTATCAAGTGTTGCACAAGATATGATTGACAGGCAGAGTAAAACGAGAGCAGATTCTGGTCCCCAAAGAATGGATTAATTTGAAGTTTGCAAGTCTCGCTGTGATGAAACTTTATATTTTGAATTAAATTGACACCACATTTAATTAAGCGGGCAGGAAGGCAGCATTTGGACATCAGTACAGAAATGTAACCAACTGAACTGAAAAATTAGATTTCTTATAAATATGGGATTAAAATGCACATTATTTAATTCAATTTAATGAGGAGACACCTTTAAATAAATGATGAGAAATGCGCTAAAAAAAAAATCTTGAAATATAGCGCCGAAAAATATTTGTGTTTTTTAAATCTGTAACAGTAACCTACCCCTTCACGTGCCATCATGTTTGCTTACACAAGTACAATTACTCCAAGACTTAAAAAGTGTAATGCTGGAGAGAGATCCACTTCCTCCATCTGCTACATCAGCCATGGACTACCATCAGCATATAAACTGTGTTGTATCTAAACAACGCCCAAACATCATACTTTCCTATCAGTTCTAAGGTGCCAGTAGCCAAATCTAATAGTAACTCCCAACTAGTTCAGTGTCCAACAGTGTCTTTGTTAGTGTGTTGTGTAAATGATGTATCTACACCAAACATAAAAGAGTACAATACAACTATCAAAATGTGTACAAAGTTCAAAGGTCTACATTCTGTAGACGCAGCCTACTTAGCTGTGATGGGGCCCCGGGAGATAAAGGGCCCTTTCTTGGTTGATACTATCCCTGTTGCTATTAGATGGGGGAGGCCTATGCAGAATTTCCATTTCCAGAGGAACTACATTCTTAGCAAAGGCTCATAAAAAAGGAGTGGAGGGGTCAACAAAAAAACACAGCCCCTCTATCCTAGTGGCAAAATAAAAAAAACATGACGTGGGTTCCAGTTTGATTGTTGATATGCCCTTATCTTCCAGGTATATTAATGGCAAAGTTCATTGCATTCAATGATCCCAACTTGGCTGATTAAGTTGTTTCATAACATGATACTGTGTCAGCCTTTAGGGCATGCCCCCACGTGGCGGATTTCCTCCGCAACTGTCCGCATCAATGCCGCACCTAATCCGGGTTGCGGATTACGGCTGCGGATCTGCCCAAAATGTGCAGTAAATTGATGCGGACTAGCTGCTGCGGACTGCGGAAAAAGTGCTTCCCTTCTCTCTATCAGTGCAGGATAGAGAGAAGGGACAGCACTTTCCCTAGTGAAAGTAAACAAATTTCATACTTACCGGCCGTTGTCTTGGTGACGCGTCCCTCTTTCGGCATCCAGCCCTACCTCCCTGGATGACGCGGCAGTCCATGTGACCGCTGCAGCCTGTGATTGGCTGCAGCCGTCACTTAGACTGAAACGTCATCCTGGGAAGCCGGACTGGAGACAGAAGCAGGGAGTTCTCGGTAAGTATGAACTTCTATTTTTTTACAGGTTGCTGTATATTGGGATCGGTAGTCACTGTCCCGGGTGTAGAAACAGTTACTGCCGATCGCTTAACTCTTTCAGCACCCTGGACAGTGACTATTTACTGACATCTCCTAGCAACGCTCCCGTAATTCCGGGAGCCCCATTGACTTCCTCAGTCTGGCTGTAGACCTAGAAATACATAGGTCCAGCCAGAATGAAGAAATGTCATGTTAAAAAAGCAAGACACATCCGCAGCACACATAACATGTGCATGACAGCTGCGGACTTCATTGCGGAATTTAGAATCTCCATTGAAGTCAATGGAGAAATTCCGCCATGAGTCCGCAACCAGTCCGCCACTGCTCCGCAACAGACAGAGCATGCTGCGGACACCAAATTCCGCTCCGCAGCCTATGCTCCGCAGCGGAATTTTACGCATCGTCTAAACGAACACTTCTAAATTTAAGTGGAAGTCAATGGAGAAACGGCTCCGCTGCGGATTAACGCTGCGGAGTGTCCGCAGCGGAATTCAAGTGATATTCCGCCACGTGTGAACCCAGCCTTAGAATTTATGCAGCTCTGGATGTGACTGGAGAATAACATTTACCTACTTTCCAAGTGGCTACTCTTGATGCCATGAGATTTTGAATGGCATGAACTGTGCAGAATACAAGCTTACTGTAGTTAAAGGGTAGACATAAAATTATAAAAAAAAAGTTACAAAATATATAGAATTAGAACATTTTCCTAAAACAGCACCACTCATGGCCATAGGCTGTGTCTGGTATTGCAGTATAAACATTAATAGGGCTGGAACTGTCATACCAGACAAAACCTGTGGACAGGAGTGGCGCTGATTCTGGAAAAGAGCAGCCATGTTTTTCCAACTTTTTATTGGGTAGTCAATAAAGGTAAATTGTTTATAAAGCACAGACAATCCCTTTAGAAAATTAAATATACAGTTCAATGTTTGAATGAATTATTATCGTATTATATTGTGATGTGAAAAATCAATTCTCAAAGTAAGTTCAAGACCAAGTTTTACTTTTTATGTTCATCTTACTGACGCTTCGTGAGGTTTTTTTTTTCTTTCCCAAATAAGAAAAGACAAACCGTGGGTGTTTATTACAGCGGATAAGTGCAAAAATCAGCCATCTGAATAATGGCTCCATAGAAATTCATATTACATGTTTAAGTGCTTCTGCCTCAGCAGTGACAATAACCCAGCACAGATTTCATAGCTCTGTCTCCAAATATCTTTCTGGAGTAAAAGTATTTTATTGTATCCATAGAAGACGAGTTGTAGTTAACTTTATTTGATCTATTTTTCACCAATTCATAGTTATAATAATACATTTCCACTTCCTTGTCTAATGTCTACAAAAATAGGTCAAATGTAAAAGAAAAACAAAAACAAAAAACTTTCGACAAGAAGACCAAAAGTTCGCTGATGTCACAAGTCCGCTGATGTCACAAGTCCGCTGATGTCACAAGTCCACTGATGTAGCCCCACCCCCAACCCCAGCGCCTGGGATCTGATGCCATCTTCCGCTTCACACAACCAGTATCTAGATGATGTACATAACAAGAGTAACTTATGACCATGAAGCAAAATAAATCTGTTTTTTTTATTTTTTATATCTGATACCGCTTCTCTTACACACTATAGTCCCATTGTAAATGTCAAGTCTATAGAAAAGTACAGACAGTAGTATAAAATAACAAAAACCAAGCGCGGAAAAGGGCAAACTCATTACGTTAGAAGAGGACAAACTTGAAACTTTTATGACTCATTACAAAAACATTCCTTGCAACGTTTTATTTACATAGCCTAATTAAGGCGCCATGCACAGGAACGTAGATTTAGTCCGTAATTACGGACCAAGTCATTTTTATGGCCGACGGACACCTTCCCGTATATTTACGTGAAGGTGTCCGTGCCAAAGAAGCTTTCCGTAAAAAATATTTTATGGACCGTGCTCCCATACTTTATAATGAGAGCACAGTCTGCAAATGCGGATGACTGGCCACAGCCGTCCGCGGCCGTAATCACGGACCGTGATTTCAGGCACAGTCGTGCGCATGGGGCCTTACACGGTTTACAACAATAATAATAATAATAGTAGTATAAATAATAATAATATAAATAATAAAAATAAAAATAGTAATATAAATAATATTAATACTAATAATGTAAATACAAATAATAATAGTAATATAAATAATAATAATAATATAAATAATAATAATAATATAAATAATAATATAAATAATAACAACAATAATAATAATAATGGTAACAATAGTTATATAAAATAAGGTTGTTACAGGTAAATTCCCTGATTATTTTTGAATTTTATTTAAAAAAAATTTTTTTTTTAAAGGGGTATTCCCATCTTAGGCTCTGTTCACATCTTCATCGTAGGCTTCGATGCAGATTCCATTAAACTTGACAAGAAATATAACTCTTTATGATGTGCAAGTTTTTCCGTCGCTCGCCAAATTTGTAAAGTGACAAGAAATGTGGAAGTGATCTCTAAGGAGACGTAGTTTAGATCACATTTTTTTTCACAAAAATAAGTGGAAATGGCGCAAATTTTGGTGCAAATCTACATTTAATTTCCTCACTGTCTGCTTATTAGAAATGCATCAAACGCGCAATTTTGAAAATAGTTTTGGTGCAGATCACTCCAATTGCCTCCTTTACTTAGACTGGTGTAAGCGTGGGCCATTCTCTCTCAGGTTATGTTCACACACGGTGGATTTGTTGCAGAAAATCAGTTCCATTCATGTGAATGTGGATTTTTCTGCAGCATGAGCATTTCTTCAAGCTCCATTCAGATCAATGGGACCCTCGCAGAAATTTCTGCAACTAATCTGCCGTGTGTGAATTTGCTCATTCCATCAGACGCTACATTGGTTGTGTTAGGAGGATATTTGTGCTGCTTCTCATAAGATGAAATCCTGCCCTCCCCATCTTATTTTCTGAAGCTTGTTCGCCAATGCTTGTACGATTCTCCCTCTACATGGAAAAAATTCTCAAAGGAGAAGCATATGAGCTGTAAAGCTTCTTGTCCTGGGGCAATGAGCATGAACCGCAGATCTACAGCGTGTATGTTCTGGGTGAGAAGTGCCCGCCGGGCTTTACACTACATCCCTATCGCTATTTGTCTTCATGTGATTCTAAAGTAAAAAGAAAATGAGAAAACAATGACCTCTGTCTAATCTGGAATCATCCAATGGTCGGGAAATTTCAAGATACAGAGAAGAAAATCAAAGAAGCAGAGCAGGGCAAGGCTAGGTGCTTCTAACGGAGCTGTAATGGGGGCCCTATCAGTTGTCAGTAAAAAAAAAAAGCTTATACTTACCCATAGTCATGGCGACATGTCCTTTTGACGTCCTGCAGCCCAGCCTCCTGGGATGATGTTTCATCCTGAGTGACTGCTGCAGCCTGTGATTGGCTGTAGCAGTCACATGGGATGAAACTTTTCCACAGCGTATCCGCCCTGTGTGAATATAGCCTTATACTACCTCCAGTCCTGTTATGTCCTCCCTCCAGTCCTGAAGAAATAAAGCAAATCTAGGTGACAACCTCTGTGACAACCCAGCTTTCCCAGACACAGATACAAAGAAAAGGTTGTATAGAATATTTAAAACCTTGACAAAAGAGAATTCTTTAGAAACGTCAGTTTACAGGGCATGATTTGTTTTAGTAGGAATTCTTCTTTAGGACTGATATTAGAGAGCAAATAAATGAAAGACATGGCGCTGCAGAGCGCTCCATATTATATGGCTATAAATGGTTGTATCCCTTTAAGAGAAAGCAATTAATGAGGAATTATGATAATTACTGTGGGTTAAGCGAGATGCTAGGTCTTGTTTCCCTAGTCACCGCTCTGGGACCCGTCCGCCCTTACATGCTCTGAATATTTATTTTATTTGTAGAGAAACTTGTCTTATAATATGGCAGCATGGAGACTGAAGGAAGACAATGGCGATCTCAAAGGAAACAACTTTTATTCAGCAGATCCATCTTCATGACAGGCTTTAAAAGGTTGTCTTTAAGATGAAAATCCGAGATCACAAGCCTGATGTCATCCAATTCCTGCCTGAATAACTGAAGGGAAGAAGAAAACAACCTTTAAATATAAATGTGGATGTAGCACATTACACTGGTGCAGCGCCGCGTTTACTTCTTACATATAAGTTTTAGTCCAGTTCTCCGAGGGACGGTTTCAAAGCCTTAGAAGAAGAAAAAAATCAAATTGTCACATAGTGTGCAGGCGGAATGCAGGAGCTGCTAATTAGCTAAACATTAATGCAAATGGAACAAGAAAGAAATATGTTATTCATTGATACATTTCATTTTGCAATTCCTTTGTGTTCTATCATTTGGTAACTTCTTGCAATAAAGTTACAATAAAATAGAAACTCTTTATGTAGATTAATAAAATTATTCTACAAAAAAAGTTGAGTCACTGTGTACATACATTACATTAGTTATCCTGTACTGATCCTGAGTTATATCCTGTATTATACTCCAGAGCTGCACTCACTATTCTGCTGGTGGAGTCACTGTGTACATACATTACATTACTTATCCTGTACTGATCCTGAGTTATATCCTGTATTATACTCCAGAGCTGTACTCACTATTCTGCTGGTGGAGTCACTGTGTACATACATTACATTAGTTATCCTGTACTGATCCTTAGTTACATCCTGTATTATACTCCAGAGCTGTACTCACTATTCTGCTGGTGGAGTCACTGTGTACATACATTACATTACTTATCCTGTACTGATCCTGAGTTACATCCTGTATTATACTCCAGAGCTGCACTCACTATTCTGCTGGTGGAGTCACTGTGTACATACATTACATTACTTATCCTGTACTGATCCTGAGTTACATCTTGTATTATACTCCAGAGCTGCACTCACTATTCTGCTGGTGGAATCACTGTGTACATACATTACATTACTTATCCTGTACTGATCCTGAGTTACATCCTGTATTATACGCCAGAGCTGTACTCACTATTCTGCTGGTGGAATCACTGTGTACATACATTACATTACTTATCCTGTGCTGATCCTGAGTTACATCCTGTATTATACTCCAGAGTTGCACTCACTATTCTGCTGGTGGAATCACTGTGTACATACATGACATTACTTATCCTGTACTGATCCTGAGTTATATCCTGTATTATACTCCAGAGCGGCAATCACTATTCAGCTGGTGCAGTCACTGTGTACATACATTACATTACTGATCCTGAGTTATATCCTGTATTATACCCCAGAGCTGTACTCACTATTCTGCTGGTGGAGTCACTGTACATACATTACATTACTTATCCTGTACTGATCCTGAGTTACATCCTGTATTATACTCCAGAGCTGCACTCACTATTCTGCTGGTGGAGTCACTGTGTACATACATTACATTACTTATCCTGTACTGATCCTGAGGTACATCCTGTATTATACTCCAGAGCTGCACTCACTATTCTGCTGGTGGAGTCACTGTGAACATACTGTAGAAGTGCAGCTACTGGACTGACCCCAAGTGTAATTGTATCCCAACGTAGGTGCTTTGACCCTGCAGGGAGGGTGCAAAGTGATAAGTCCTCCGGCTGTTATCAGTTATCATAGGGGGGATATGTATGGCAATTATAATGGCAGAAACTGTCCAGTTTCAAGCAGCCAGGGAGCATGTACAGCAGGGAGGGTTTTCTCTGCTGTTTCTTGGGTGTAAAGCCTGGAATAGGGCCTGGTTTGCTGGAGTGTGAAGGAGAAGGGCGGCTTCCACTCCATACAGACGGTCCGTGTCTTGGGCTGTCTCATGAGCCTAGTTAAGCTTCACCTGAGACAGCTCTGTAATTCAGGTGTGTGCTATACACACAGGGCTCAGTCTGGGGAGGACAGGCATGCCAGCCTGTGAGAGTCATCACTGTGTGAGGTAAAGCTGCCTATGTTTTGAGGTACTGGGCACAAGGCTCAGGGTCTCTTAGTGAGGGACACTGAATGTTTAGTTAGAGGCTGGACGGCCTAGGGTTTACTTTGTATGGTTTTGTTGTAACACTGCTTGCTGTGTTGAAGACAATAAAGCTAGCTGCAGCTGGTTTAAACTCTTATTCAACATGTTGGAGTGAACTTTCTATGTGTGCCAACCATCTCACCCCGGAGATGGAGATCCTGTGAGCTAAGTGGTCCCCCAAGTTGTCACGCGTGGTGGAGAACGCGGGCGTAAAATGGCACAAGAAGTGTGCAGTGAAATTTAAAGGGCCAGAAGCCCAATTTCAAAGACTTCTCTCTGGGATTTGAAAGAGACTGTTTTCTGTGCTCATGGAGTTTGCAGTGGAGGAACTCCTCAAACCAATGGTGCAGAGCTGCAGGAAACAAATGCCAAACAGAGGGAGGATAACCAAATTTTCCTGGCACAGGTTGTAGCAGATCGAGCGGCTCTAAGGGCACAAGTGCGAAACAATGGATACACAGCCTTCCAGGCCAAGTGGATGCTTTTCAACGCCAGCTGCATTGATGCCGGGTACTCCTGAGGTGTTAGACAGTTTGCAGAGAGGAGCACAGAGCATGAATACCTGTGATACAAACTGTGAGGACCATTGCAAAGGGCAACCACCCGGACTCATGGTGGAGATGTTTGCGAGCGGACTATTGTGTGAATGGAAGAGGTGTTCCCAAGCAATGTGGGGCAGCTGTTAAAAAGCCAAGTGTACTGAATGGCCTAGATGTGGCTGCTGTCGTTCAGCAGAAGGAGCGCTGTTGGAGATGCCATCAAGCAGAGGGATGTGCACCTGATTGTTCTCTGGTCAAGAGGCCAGAGAAATCAAATGAGAAAACACGTGAAGTTGGTTGGTTGGTGGGATTCCATTACTGGTCAGTCTGGATCTTCACCAAGAGCTCTCGAGGGTTCATCCGGACACTTTTTGCTGTGCGTGAAGAAGGATCCTGAGTTGGGTGAGACCGTTCTGATTGACTTTGAAACTGATTTTGGGACTGTTCAGCACAGACTTATAAAATGTCAGGATCTTGGTGAGGAGTTTGTGCTGGGAAGGGACTTCCCTAATTTTTTGGCACTTGTGGGAGAAAGGCGATATCTCCGATAAGCATTGTAGCTATTAGGGTATGTTCACACGGCTTAGCAAAATACGTCTGAAATTACGGAGCTGTTTTCACCTGAATTTCAGATGTTTTTTTAACAACTCGCGTTTGTCGCGGCGTATTTTACGGACATTATTGGAGCTGTTTTTCAATGGAGTCAATGAAAAACGGCTCCAAAAACGTCCCAAGAAGTGGCATACACTTCTTTGATGCGGGCGTCTTTTTAGGCGCCGTCTTTTGACAGCGACGCGTAAAATTACACCTCATGGGAACAGAACATCGTAAAACCCATTGAAATCAATGGGCAGATGTTTGTAGGCGTAATGGAGGCGTTTTTTCAGGCGTAATTCGAGGTGTAAAATGCCCAAATTATGCCTGAAAACAGTGCGTGTGAACATACCCTCACATGGAAAAGTCCTCTGCACGGTGTGCTGCTCCACTGCCAAAAAGGGAAAATGCACCAGTAGTAATGATGTCAAATGATAAGAATGTGATTCATGAAATGCCTGCTAAAAATGACGCACATAATGTATTTGACGCACAGGGTTTATGTGATGACACTAGTGAAACGTCAAAAATCGTGCCTAACGTGTCTTTTACCCATGAGTATGTCACACAGCCTGGGCAGGGGAATGCAGTGTGTGAACGGGGGGGGGGGGGGGTGAAGAAACCGCAGCCAAGGCAGAAGAGGGGATTATATCAAGTGTGCCCCTAGAGGTCATGGTTCACAATAACAAGACTGTTGCAGGTGATGTGTGCTCTGTTCCTAATGGCCACCAGCTGTATGCTGCTGCGATGGATGACAATGGGCTTCCTGCTGCGATGTGTGAGTGGAGTGGTTATAAACGCTACGGGTCTGAATGTGGTTGGTGTCACATCAGAGTCAGCTGAATCCAGCAGCAGTGATCCACCTTTTTATTTGAGCGACCACACCAGTGTGAATGTAGCCCTAAGTGACGCACATGAGTCCCTGATAGTGGAGTCAGTGAGGTGTGTGCGCTGGTGGCTGTGGCCTCGGTCACTGATGAACTTTACATGAAAACATTTCCCTAGAGGTTGGGGCTGTCATTGGTACCAATGAAGACACTACTGCCATGTATAGTTTGAGAAGGGTTACTGCTTCACCCTTAGAAGTTCTGCCCCCTGCAGGTCTTTCTCATGTAGACATTGAGACCCATGTAGCACCCACACTTTCCCAGGAGGTGAGGGGAGCCATAGAGGTGGTCTTCCAGGCATGATCAATGGATACGGATGCAGCCTGTGCTTTAGCCATTGAAGTTGCATGTGACACCAAACCAGTTGCTAAGGGCAACAAGCGGCGCTATACCACTAAGCAGGATGCGGGCCCTAACACTGCGGCAGAGATGACCACTACCGGGTCTGATAGAAGTGACCCAGAGAGGTCTAGTCAGTGCGGTGAAAGTGTCTCTGGACGGACAGTCTGAGCGTGTAAATGCTGAGACGCAAAACTCCAAGATGGAGGGGAGTATAGCGTCTGAAAGTGGTGTTGTAGATGATACGGGGTATACCGCAACTCGTGAGAGGAGTGTTAGGGTATGTGCACACGCTAGCTGGCTTTTATGTCTGAAATTACAGACTGTTTTCAGGAGAAAACAGCTCCGTCGTTTCAGACGTAAAAGCTCCTCCTCGCATTATGCGAGGCGTCTTTGACGGCCGAACATTTGAGCTGCTCTTCATTGAATTCAATGAAAAATGGCTCAAATTACGTTTCAAAGTAGTGTCCTGCATATAATGTATGTAAGTGTCCTGCATATAATGTATGTAAGTGTCCTGCACTTCTTTGACGAGGCAGTCATTTGACAGCTGTCAAACGACGACGCGTAAATGACAGGTCGTCGGCACAGTACGTCGGCAAACCCATTCAAATGAATGGGCAGATGTTTGCCGACATATTGGAGCCGTATTTTCAGGCGTAAATCGATGAATAATACGCCTCGTTTACGTCTGAAAATAGGTTGTGTGAACCCAGCCTTATACTGAACTCTATGAGCCATCGTCTAAACCAGGGGGTGACATACAAAACCACTTCATGGATGCGGACGGGTCCCTGAATATAGGGCACAACACATGTAAATACAGCTGTGATCAGCAAAAGCTAGTAGTGCCTACAAGGGATGAGGATGCCAGGCATGCCAACATGGAAGAGTTGCTGGGGCACCTGTCTAATACACTCACGGGTGATCATCAAATGTCTGTTACTGTAGGGGTGACCCCAAGTGTAATTGTATCCCAACGTAGGTGCTTTGACCCTGGAGGGAGGGTGCAAAGTGATAAGTCCTCCGGCCGTTATCAGTTATCATAGGGGGGATATGTATGGCAATTATAATGGCAGAAACTGTCCAGTTTCAAGCAGCCAGGGAGCATGTACAGCAGGGAGGGTTTTATTTGCTGTTTCATGGGTGTAAAGCCCGGAATAGGGCCTGGTTTGCTGGAGTGTGAAAAAGGGCGGCTTCCACACCATACATACAGTCCTTGTCTTGGGCTGTCTGATGAGCCTAGTTAAGCTTCACCTGAGACGGCTCTTTAAATCAGGTGTGTGCTATACACACAGGGCTCAGTCTGGGGAGGACAGGCATGCCAGCCTGTGAGGGTCACCACCGTGTAAGGTAAAGCTGGGTATGTTCTGAAGTACTGGACACAAGGCTCAGGGTCCCTTACTGAGGGACACAATGTATTCGAGGCTGGATGGCCTAGGGTTTACTTTGTACGGTTTTGTTGTAACACTGCTTGCTGTGTTGAAGACAATAAAGCTAGCTGTGGCTGGTCTACACCCTTATTCAATGTGTTGGAGTGAACTTTCTATGTGTGCCAACCATCTCACCCCGGAGATGGCGATCCTGTGAGCTAAGTGGTCCCCAAGTTGTCAAAATACAATACATTGCTTATCCTGTACTGATCCTGAGTTATATCCTGTAATATACTCCAGAGCTGCACTCACTATTCTGCTGATGGAGTCATTGTGTACATACATTACATTACTTATCCTGTACTGATCCTGAGTTACATCCTGTATTATACTCCAGAGCTGCACTCACTATTCTGCTGATGGAGTCACTGTGTACATACATTACATTATTTATCCTGTACTGATCCTGAGTTACATCCTGTATTATACTCCAGAGCTGCACTCACTATTCTGCTGATGGAGTCACTGTGTACATACATTACTTATCCTGTACTGATACTGAATTATATCCTGTAATATACTGCACCTTTTTTTTTTTTCACCCCATCTATAACACACCTTAACTATAGACCACTATAGATCTGACATATGCCAATATAGTGTCCTTCTGGCTTCTGCAGGAAGGTATACCTCAAAATACTTCGTTTTTTAATGTACAGGATAACTCAGCCTGCTGTCCTCTCCAATACATTAATCTACCTACAAAAAAAAACAAAACATGAACGTATACATTTGCTTTGCATGGAAGCCTATGTATATTGTATACTATTATATAGAATACAGTGGCATATATTGGGGCTTTTAATTCAGAACACATGCAGGAAGATTTCCCCGACGTATTCGCTGAATGTAGACCTATAACGCAGTGTGTACAAAACCTTTACCTTTCTTTTGTTTTTTTTTAATTAAAAACATTGTTTTTTTAATGACTTACTTTATAGCAGCCATATTAAATTAAAAGGGTCTCCAATGAATGTCCCATGTAGACACCCCCAACTTAAAATGTTAATATAGTTGCACTTTTGAATTGCCTTTATATTTCCTATGTAGTTATTCCCGATATCCGAAAAGGAAATATCTAAAATATCCATTGGAGACTTTAATTTCGGCTGAAATGACATTAATGCCCTTAAAGAAGCACTCCGTTCAAAACCGATGAACTGTTATGACTACGGCAGGGCCTGAGGGGGTGAAGCTTGACACAGGCATTTGAAAACAACAGAGAGTTTGTCATGCCCCGCCCCTCCGGGTACTGCACTAGGCATGACATGTTTTAGGAAGGTCCTTTTTAAAGGGCCAGTCATGTAAATATAATGCTCTGCTATGAAACCTTCTGGTTGTGTTCACACAGGTTTTCACTTCATCTAAAATCTCCCCTGCTGTGGCAGGCCCTTTAAATCATATGTATACTTTTATTTTTCTCACTTTTTTAAACAGAAATAAGAAGGTCCTAAAAAAAAGTCCAGCATCCAGGAGAACATGTGTACGTCAACTCCTCCATGTAACAATGTAGGAACTGATTACTTTTTACTTGTTTCTTATTTGTTTTTGTGTTCTATACAATTTGTTTTCTTTGAAAAAAAAAAAGGAACCCCCAGGGGTCTAACAGCTGCTATACTGAGACATAGATAATGCAAATCTCTGCCTCCCACACAAGCTGCCTTTATTTTATTCATTAAATGGAAATTAGTAAAACTCGTTACCATTATTGTTTAGTGTACTTTACTTTTTGCAGCTGGTAAATAACTCACTAGATATTCTGTCAATAGAAATTTCACAAGCTATTGATTTTTTTATCTTTTTGTTTTTCTGGAACCTTTAACATAAAAAAAAAGTTAAATAAAAATATATCATAATTTGCAACAGTTTTTGCCAATGTTTTCAACTTTAGCAGAATGGAATTTCACAAAAGCTTCTGGTTTTGCTATAATTGATGGGCATTTCTGTGTAGCCTTTGTCCAAAATTAGATAAATATTTTCTGTGGTAGTTGGGGGTCCATACACATTAGAAATCTGTGTGCATAGACTCTATAAGGCCGGGTTCCCACAGGTTGGATAGACGCTGCGTAAAACTACGCAGCGTATCCGACTTGGAACCCGCAGCACATTCCGTCCAAAAATATTGCGCCACATTGCACGTTTTTCGGGCGGAAATCCCCCCTTGGCCGCGTCCCTCCTTTTCTATCCAGTCCGGCCTCCCTGGATGACACTGCAGCCAATGTGGTGACCTGTGATTGGCTGCAGCAGTCGCATGGGATGAATCGTCATCCTAGGAGGCCGGAACTGGAGTAAGCAGCAGGGAGTTCTGGGTAAGTACAACATTTTTTTCTCAGTTGTGGTTTTTGCAGCGGAATTCCTGCGACTCGGCCGCAAATGTTGCAACACGTGACCACTTTGTTGTGGGTTTTGCATCTCCATTGAATTCAATGGCAAAAACCTGCAAAAGAAAAGCAATAAAAACACAGCATAAATTGACATGCTGGGGACTTATATTCCGCACCGCAGGTCAATTTATTAACATTCTTTAAATCTCATCCACTTTGCTGCTGCTGTAAATGCTGCAGAATGTCCGCACAGAATTTAGTTGCAGAAATTGCACAGCGTTTACGCTACATGGGAACCCGGCCTAAGACAACACATGAAGACCCTGTGGCTCCATATTACAGACCAGTGAACCATATGATGCCTCCTTGAAGAATTGCACTCTACACTTGCTTGAGAATACCCCCATAATACGCTATTTTTGTAACTGACTTAGAGGTAGGAAGATTTAGGTCTTGTGAAGCTCTTAGTTCTCTCTCTTTTCATGCCAACCCTGGACGATCAGCATTTAACATCAGGAACAGGCTAAGTTACATTATATGTGTGCTTTCTGTGTATGTACGGCTCCAGTTCATAGAAAGGATGCCCTGGAGTTGGAAAAAATACAAAGAAGAGCAACGAAGCTAATTAGGGGCATGGAGAATTTAAGTTATGAGGAAAGATTGAAAGAATTAAACCTATTTAGCCTTGAAAAAAGACGACTAAGGGGGGACATGATTAACTTATATAAATATATTAATGGCACATACAAAAAATATGGTGAAATCCTGTTCCTTGTAAAACCCCCTCAAAAAACAAGGGGGCACTCCCTCCGTCTGGAGAAAAAAAGGTTCAAGCTGCAGAGGCGACAAGGCTTCTTTACAGTGAGAACTGTGAATCTATGGAATAGCCTACCGCAGGAGCTGGTCGCAGCAGGGACAGGAGACACCGCAGGAGCAGTCACAGCAGGGACAGTAGACACCGCAGGAGCTGGTCACAGCAGGGACAGGAGACACCGCAGGAGCAGTCACAGCAGGGACAGTAGATGGCTTTAAAAAAGGGTTAGATAATTTCCTAGAACAAAAAAATATTAGCTCCTATGTGTAGAAATTTTTCCTTCCCTTTTCCCTTCCCTTGGTTGAACTTGATGGGCATGTGTCTTTTTTCAGCCGTACTAACTATGTAACTACCGTGTTTCCCCGAAAGTAAGACAGTGTCTTACTTTCTTTTTATCCCCAAAAGCCCCACTATGTCTTACTTTCGGGGTATGTCTTATATTGGAAAAAAATTGTCGAATTATTATTTATTTTTTTTTCACAAACTTTATTTAACTGTTTTACATTTTTTTTTTTAGTCCCACCAGGGGACTTCACTATGCGATGTGCCGATCGCATATATAATGCTTTGGTATACTTAGTATACCGAAGCATTATTGCCTGTCAGTGTAAAACTGACAGGCAACCTATTAGGTCATGCCTCCGGCATCGCCTAACAGGCAGATGCTGAAGGCAGACCTGGGGGTCTTTGTTAGACCCCCGGCTGTCATGGAAACCCGACGGCGACCCGCGATTTGTTTGCGGGGGCGCCGATCGGGTGACAGAGGGAGCTCCCCCCTCTGTCAAACACATTAAATGCCGCTGTCACTATTGACAGCGGCATTTAATGGGTTAAACTGCCGGAATCGGCACGCGCTTCGATTCCGGCAGTTGCAGCAGGAGCCAGGCTGTGTATAACAGCCGTGCTCCTGCCGCTGATCGCGTGGGTACAGTCTCAGTACCCGCGCCATCACAGGACGGATATATCCGTCCTCCTGCGCGAACTAGCAGCTGCTGAGGACGGATATATCCGTCCTTCGGCGTTAAGGAGTTAATACTGTGTGCATTACCGTATTTTAAGCAGGAGGCGGCATTGACAAGTGCAGGGGACGGCGCGGTGACGTATGGAGAGGGGGGCGGCGCGGAAGTGGGCAGGAGGCGGCAATACCCCCGTGTTTCCCCAAAAGTAAGACATATGTCTTACTTTCGGGGTACGGCTTATATTAGCCGACCCCCCCTGAAACCCCCGATACGTCTTACAATCGGGGGTGTCTTACTATCGGGGAAACATGGTATGTAACTATGTACATAAATATAAGTATAATACCATTACAGCAGACTTTATATGTGTATATAGAGATATTCGAGGAATTTTATGTGGATTATAGATGAGTATATATATGTACTAATGGTCAGGCTCTGTATGTGGCTTTGATTATAGGTGTAGTACCAGGACAATGTATAGGGTTGGGGCCTGGATTTATATTATATATGCATACACATTACTAGCCACATGAGTAAAGTGCCCAGGGAAGGTAGGAAAAGGAGGCGGCTGTGTGTGGTTGTGTTCTCTATGTAATGTGTTGTATCTTAATGTATTGCTTGTTACTTCTATGTTATGATTAAAGTATTTTTTATATATTCAAGTATCTGCGAGAGTTGTATGTTACTCCTGTGGTGTGTGAAGGACTTGAGTGTGTATACATAGTAACAATACAAAGTAAGCAGACTATATAAGAAACAGAGTTAACAAACTAGGAATGGAGTAATAGATAGTGAAAAGCCTCCTATTTAAAATACATTTAGGAGGAAACCTTTTTTATCTGATCCTGTATACAGTCGAGGATGCAAAATGCAGTTATCTACAGTCCCTTACCATGAGTTACAGAACTGCTGTCCCAAAACTTTCTTATGGTGCAGTCAGCAGCGTATTTCCTCCTGCATCAACGGTGCATATGATTTTCCAACCTTGTTTTTGGTTATTTCTCCATTATTCTAGATAGTGTACAACCTTAGATGACCCGTCCACAGTGCAGTCCTTGTAAAGACATTTGCTGTTTGCATGAATGCTTATCTCCCGTAAATGCAACTATCTCTTATTTTCAAGAGAGAATGTGATGTCTCATGAAGCGATAAGTAAGATTACAGCTATAACTCACCACAAATGAGAACAGCAAGAATAATCAATAAGGTTATGATAGAGATCCCGATTCTTTCCCCACGTCTGTGTAGCTGCGCTGTCAGTTCATGAGCTCAAATTAGGGGCTCAACCACCATTTCACAAATTAAAGGGGACATACATGCACCACTGATGAAAGGAGAGTTCACCACTTAGCACAGATTAATGTGCCACAGATCTTTGTGTTTCAAAATGTCTGCTTGCTGTCAGTGAATAAGAGCATACATGCTTATTTTCGCAGGTGAAAACACGTCCTGACTTAATACTTCTCACGGCTGAGGGTTTGCTACAATTGTATCCAGTCAAGGCAATATTCTGTGAGCCAAACAGCCTGGACTCTAGACTAATACATTACCGGCACTGATAAATTATTAGAACGGGGAGAGATTTGTGCTGCTGGTGTATTTGGCCCACAAAGGATTTTCTAGACTGTCTATAGCTGGTTTTCAAATGTAAACAAAAAGGTTTCTATTCACTGACAGCATGCCGAGATATTTGTAATGTTGTGGAATTGAAACACAAAGTATATTAAAAAAAAAACAGTTACATATCTTTTTTTATTATACAATCATTAAAGGGGTTTTCCCATCAGGAACATTCATGGCATATCCACAGATGTGAGTCCAACCTCTGGGACCTGCACCTATCTCTAGTATGGGGCCCCCTAAACCCTGTTCTACCTTTCTTGGTTCCAGCTGCCTCTTCGTAATTTCTGACCATGTAATCAGGAAAACAGCATAACTCGCCATTTACTTATATGGGAGTTCCGAAAACAACGTAGCTCAACGAGTTATGTTGTTTTCGTAATTTCCAATCATGTAATCAGGAAGTGGCCCAGGAGGCAGTGGGACCCGAGAAAGGCAGAACAGGGTTTAGGGGGCCCCATTCTAGAGATAGGTGCGGGAATCAGAGGTGGGACCTGCATCTAGCTGACATTTATGACATATTCTGTGGATATTCCATGAATGTACCTGATGGGCAAACCCCTTTAATCTTTCTTTATGTGATACCTCCTTAATATGCCATTGGTGGATGAGTGTGGAGTCCAATAAAGGGACAGTTGAGTAGAGTATCTCCACTGGTCATGATCAAGGGCTCATATTGGAAGGAGAATCCCATATTTTTATTAAGTATGGGTACCTCCAACCTTTATATATGCTCTTATTGTGTTGTCTGTTGATTACTGAAGATGTCTTATTTAATTGACTTTTAGATGTCTATGGTTGTATTCAAGATGGTGGCTTTTAAGATAGCAGAGAGGGTATCGTAGCATACATCATAGGTACACTCAATCAGGGCTGACCATGGGTTGGGTGCCCTGTGTAGTAACTGACACCTTATGGTTTACCATATAGTGCCCAAAAATTAGTCACACAGTACCCAAAGAGAACCGCTAAATAGTGCCCACATAATACAATCACACAGTGCCCACATAATACAATCACACAGTGCCCACATAATACAATCACACAGTGCCCACATAATACAATCACACAGTGCCCACATAATACAATCACACAGTGCCCACATAATACAATCACACAGTGCCCACATAATACAATCACACAGTGCCCACATAATACAATCACACAGTGCCCACATAATACAATCCCACAGTGCCCACATAATACAATCCCACAGTGCCCACATAATACAATCCCACAGTGCCCACATAATATTGCCAAATAACACAATTACACAGTGCCCAAATAACATTGCCCTAAAATGTCCTAATAACTCTACCAGACACTTGCCTAAAAAACAAAAAAAACAATAAACCAGGGAATGATCCTGCATCCTATGCATCTGACTTTCCATAGGTTTGGGCTACAAATGTGGCCCATCAGGCCTAGTTGCAACCCCTTCTATAGTGAAAGGTGATGCCCCCTGTTCAACCTCACAGATCACACACCTCTAGACCGACCTTGTGCTCAATAGCCTATGTAATCTTTTTTCGGATAAGATTGGGGTGGTTGTTTGGGTAAAGCGCTTGAATAGATGGCACACAGTGGATGCCAATGATGGGGATCTCCATGGGACTCTATTTTTAGTTTGCTGAGTCCCCCTTTATATCCCTTGCAGAAACTTTTGCCTCTGAGTGATATCTTGTCGTGTTGGGTATTGAGGACATTTCACTTATTTGACTGCCAGACCTGTGAAGTCTCCTGTTTTATAAGCTGCTGACGCATCGATTGTTCTTCATTTCCGCCTCATTCAACACAATAAAATTGTTATTGACAATGAGACGCTCACACTTTCCTGTTCATTGCTTTGCAAGTTCAGCTATTTTTTTTCTTTGCCTCAACTAATTAAATTACATCAGAAAATTAAACTTTTCTTCAAATGAGATATTAAATCTCATTGTGACAGGATAAAGATACAAAGATGCAGCTGGAAACTGACAGAAGAAATGTTATATACATGGCACAGATATCACTAACTCACGAGGCAAGGACCCCTCCCTAGGGAACGGAGAAGTCCTTTCAAGTTGTCCTGAACTCCTGGACACAGAGAGTCAATCATTGTCTACGGGTAGACTTAGATTATCTTTGACTCTGTACATATGGTGATAGTGATGTCACAACACGTTATGTAGCTCCATACCCTAGTCAAACTCCCAATTTTAATTTCACCAGTCTAGGCGCAAACACATACCCTAGAGATGTATCACACTTTCCGCCCCTCAAAAATAACATTTTTTATAATTTTCGGAGGAAAGCAGAATACCCAAAATAAATATTACCTCAGTCCTAGAACCTAACTTGAGCCAACTAACATTATGATTATTAGAAATACATTTACATAAATCCATATTGTATAATACAGTAAATAATAGATGGGTAGGGGAGGAGGGGGATGCAGCTGCTATTTCCACTAAAAGGTGACTAGATATGCCACATGTTCAGGAGTGGTGGTTATGTAATCTATTCCGTATGTATCTATCCACGAGAGTGCTGCCTCGTGTTTGGAGGATTTTACTAATTTTTAGGGACACTGGTCACGTGCCCCAATGGGAATATTGCACCCTGACTCTACGAATTTGAAATAACGGTGCTGCTGCTTTACCTTTTTGCTTCTATCCTATCTATCTTATCTATCTTATCTATCATCACACTAGAAAGACCCCACCACTCAGCAGACATCAAGAAAGTAAATTTACATTTTCAAAAAGACTGCGGAAAGGAAAAATACCCCAAAAACTTTGGTTAGGCACACGACCTCATCAGCACAGTCCAGGTGAATGGACTCCGCTGATGACATCACTCACCAGTGTCTACATTCCCACTTCATTCTAAAGCTAGGAGCCAGAAGAGGATGGTTGATTTTAGAGAGGTTAGTATTTATTTTTTAGACCCCCACTAATAATTAATATACCCCATTATGGGGTCCATAATGACTGTCCAGATTTTTTTGGGGGGTTGAGAAGGTGGTAACTTTTTAAAAACTTACTTTCTGTAATCCTCCCTTTGTCCGGGCAGCATGTATTGAATAATTGATAAATATGTCATCTTTTTATTAAAATTAAATATATATATCTAATGCAGTGATACAGAGAAATTTGATTTGGCTTTGTTTCTTTTATTTCAAAGAAGCATAAAACCCAATTAAAAATGCTTTTGAAATATAAAATATATGGCCGGCAATTCTCTAAACCATTTTCTATATAAATTACACAAGAAGATACAAATTTTAATATAGTGGAACTGACTCCTGAAACTTTCTCTTCCCCAGTCCCCTGAATGTAATCTTTGAAATGACTTTTTGATGTTATTAGTATTCACCATGAATGATGCCCAGAACTCCGAATCTGCATGAGAGCTTCATAGACCCTTTACATTAATGCAGTAGAATATCTCTACCAGTCATGCTGAATACTGATGGGATCTCATAGCAGCTTTTACTGTTAAGATTTTATAACCATTTTTACATTTAAATATATCTACTTTAGAAACCAAACGTTCCAATTTCAGAAAATGGTAAAAAAAAATATTTCTTTTTTTCTAGTAGCTCCAATTTTTACCACCAAAAAAACAAAAAACGCACTATCAATAATAACAATAAGTAATATAAAAATATTGGGGGGGAACTGGCATGAGACAAGCTTTGCTATGAGTCCAATAGTCTGGCTGTCCCACCGGCCATTATTAATAGCATTTTCACTATTAGTGTGGGATGAATCTATCCATCACAGTCAGTGGGTGGGGGGAAGCTCAGAGGCATAACTTAAAGCTTCCATGCCCCTATGTAAAATCTGTAACAAGCACCCCCACCTACCATTTATAATACTAATGTCCTTTAATGCACCACAGGGGCTTTTGAGCCCCCTCATGAACCAGAGGCCGTGTGTAACTGTTCCACTGCTCCCCCTATATATGAGAAAGCTCCCAGACTCATAAATGAGCCGAATTTTCAGACTCATCCTCCATGTTTTTTTTTTCTAAGTAAAGCTCTATTAGCCAGCACAGTGTTTCTGCAGCTATTCCATGCTACCCTTAGATAAGACAATATCATGTATTTGTGACAGATTAAGAAACTTTAAGAGTTTCTAACTGTGTTTAAAGTGAATCTCCGCCTTTTAACAACCTGTTGTTTTTAGGTCTAAAATTCTGTGAAGAATAGATTCATAATATATTGGGGGTAGAGTACTGTTTTTCTGATACAGAGCTCCAAATCCCCCGCTACACTTTAGAAACACAGTTAATGAGTTAAATGATAAAATTTTGGCTGCATGGAGCCACCACTAGAGGGAGCTAATGAGCTTACTTTATGATCTTTCGTTATAGAGTTTAATGTGTAACAATACACGGTGGTGCAATACACGGTCCCTTACTATAATAACCTCATGAATATTCACTGCACTCACATATCAGCTGTTAGACGGCCCTGGCTGTACCACTGACGCCAGTTCCGGTTCGTCTGGTATAAACACAGACGCAACTCACATAGCACAGACACACAGGGAAGATCCGGCGGACATCCCATACCAGTGATATCTATGAACAGGTACAGCAGCACATGTCTTTCCTCTTACTTTCTCTTGTTTTCTCCCTTTAGTTTATCCTCTAGTGTTTATTCGTTTCCACACTATCCTTTATTTTCTACCGGTACTTTGTGGTATGGTCTACAGTGAGGACTCTTTCCTCTCCCCACCACAGTAACAAAACGAAATCAATATATGTAACCTAGGTATTGCATTACCATCAGAGGTTTCCAGATTGTTTATGCCCCATACAGCTATATACTGCTATATCCTCCTTGAGCATATTTAATTTAATTTTGTTCTGGCTATTCAGCCCCTAGTCTTGTTTTTATAGATCATTTTGACTTATTCTTTCATAGATGATTATGATTTCCTTAATTCTTGTGTTTCGGGTTCCACTAATTGATCACGCAATTTTCTTTATACTTTTCAGTATTAAAATATTTGTTTATTTTTTCCTTATGATGTATAATAATTGTTCTCTGTGTATATCTGAGGTGACAGCGCTATATAATTTCATGTAAACAGAGATACCTCATCTATATATGTTGTTTTCATATTATGATTTTACATTTGTTCATACCGTATTTTTGTACATTTTATTGCCACCTTTGTAAAAGCATTTTATTCTTTACCATTTTAGCGACCGTGACAAAGGCCGAGGTTCGGCGAAACGTCTTTACCAAGTCGCTTACTACCTCAACTCTACCAACTTTTGTTGCAATAAAACTTAAATATGTTTGCATCTGGATCTCTTGTGTACCTCTGTGTGTGCTGGGGTTATATATTTCCAATATTGTGGGATTCTCGTCCCTACTTACTAGCACCACGCCAATAGATTGAGGAGTGCATCCCAATATCTATTTTTAATGTGTAACAATAGGCAGCAAGCTCTTGAGCTCCCTCTAGTGGTGGCTCCAGGCAGCCAGAATTTTATTATTTGACTCTTTGTGTTTGTGATTTGAAGCTGGGGATTTGGAGCTCTGTATCATAAAAACTATGCTCTGCCCCTTAAAGTTATTTTATGAATTTAATCAGCACCAAATGTAGAACCTATTTTAATTTTTTGTCATCCGAAATTTGAGGAAAATTTTATATTTGTATTTTTTGAGGGCTATTCTAGGAAATGTCTTGATTGAGAGTTAACACTGCAGGAAACAAATAATACACTGTCTATAGGTCAGAGGGCGCGGTGCTACACCGCTGCGGGCCCTGTACTAGGTGTGACAGTGTATAAGTATTCCTGTACTGTTCCTTTAAGATACAGGACCTACACCCGTCTCATTATGAGCATTTAGTTGCTTCAGGCATATATTACTGCACCTTTAAACAGCGTTTGTGAACAATGGAAACTAATTTTAGGTGCAAGCAAACATATTGACGGCTAATTCCCTTTCTTCTATCTGAATTTTATACAGATCAATATGAAATGCCTGCTTTGTCTTGGAAGATAAATTACTTATTGACTTCTGTAGAATAAATTAAATAAAGGTGGAAAATAGTTGACTTTGGGCTTATTTACCAACCATTAGATGCAGAATTTCAGATCTAATCAGATTTGTTTCTAAAACCAGGATAAATTAGTAGATGTATAGTAGAACTGATAGCTCATGGTGATCGTATGACAACATATCATCTGTGACTTGAGGGAGTATGACATCATATCATCTGTGACTTGAGGGACACCTACTGCACTTAACAATGCGGGCAACCTCTTTACTGCACGTTATTATTTCCACTATCTTCTAATTATCAGTATTTTTTTATATTTCAGCACCTTTTTGGTCTATGAGAAAGTAAATAAAAAAATATTCATAGTATTTTTCTTTATATATATATATATATATATATATATATATATATATATATATATATATATAAAATGTATTTTTGATGACATCATTTTTATATTTGCTGCTTTTTCTATAGTTCTTCATTATAAACCAGACATCTCCCAGAGCTCTTTGCAGTGAGGAATATTTGCAGCAGTGACATCTGCAGGCGAAGTGATCCCAGCGTTCTAAATTTCCAAATTAAAAAATTGTCAAGAATGAGAAATACAGTGCAATCAAAATGATGCATTATTATCAAATGGCGCCTACTGCACCGCTGAATTACAAGCAATCTGTTTAAATGTATCTTGTCGTTGCAGTCATTTCAATAGGAATAGAATTAATGGACTGCAAGAAAATGCTAAACATAGAAAAAGCATTTTTTTAAATTTTTTTTTGTCTTATTTTATTTTTTATTTTTTCCTAACCAAATTAGAATTTGTCTCATAAAGTTGTCTGGAGCTACAGTGGATATAATAACAGAACGAGATTGATCTGAACAGGAGATGATCTCTGCCTGCGGCACTTATTTTTGTGTCAATAAAATCTCTCTTGTAATTTATAAAGTGAACGACCATTTGAAATAATAACATCAGGACAATTCGCCTTTTAGATCTGTCAAAGATGGAGAGGAAAGCAACTCACTAACACTGAGCTTACGGTGAGGATATTACCAACGTTTTATTACTAGTCTATAAATCGCTACATTTTCACTTGGTCGAAAAACAGAAACTTAAATGGGTTGAGGACAATCCCTACTTAAAAAGGTCCCTTGACCATAAGCAAATCGCAAGGTGTCCACCTGCTGGAACCGCCAGCGATCAGCTGTAATCTGTAGAGAAACCTGGAGGTAAGTGGTTAGGATCCTCTCGTGAGATAAAGAGGCCCGAAGTAGGGTCCAGTTCAGGTATAGGTAGGAAGGTGGGGTTGGCTGCCCATGTGCTTTGGGAATTTTGGGTGATGGGTACCAGGACGGCATGCCAACAAGCTACTCTGCCTTGGTCAGGTTATTTAACGTAAGGGCTAAGACCTCAAACTGGATATTTGTCCCGGGTAAGGAAAGACTAAGGCCTCATGCACACGACCGTAAAAACACCCGTTATTGCGGGTCGTAATTACGACCCGCAATAACGGGCCCATAGACTTCTGTTAGTCACGGGTACCTTCCCGTTTTCTCACGGGAAGGTGCCCGTGCCGTTAAAAAAATAGAACATGTTCTATTTTTTCATTTTACGAGCCGTGCTGCTATACTTTATAATGGGAGCACGGCTCGCAAAAGCGGCCGGCTGCCCGTGGCCGGCCGTGCCCGGCCGTGCTCGTATTTACGAGTCGTAATTAAGAGCACGGTCGTGTGCATGAGGCCTAACTATGCTGCTTCAGTAGAGGATATTAAATTATCCACTTATTTTTACATACTTTGACAAACAAAAAATACGTATAATGATATGTACTTGTTCCATATAATTGGGGGGTTGAACCTCCAGAATAATTTTAATTAATGGGCGCAATATACCCCAGTCTGACTGGATATTACTACATTCAATTATAGACAACAACATTTTTATCCAGTCTTGTTGTTCCATCACTGGCCTTATTCAACATTGAGTCTCAATGGCAAAAACATTATATTTGATTGTTTTGGCCAACCATCGGAAACTTTTTGGGAGAATTGGGTCAAGTTAACCCAATAATATAAAAAAACAACAAAAAAACATAAAAAGTTATTCAATTCTCTACCTAAAAAAAATACAAAACAAACCTGACCGATGAAAAATGAGCCATCTTTTCCCAACTGTGTAGAAGCATTGAACGGAGTCTGGGAGACTTGCCAGTTTCGAGTCATTGCAGTTAATTGTCAGACTTTTCTTAACACTGAATCATTTCAAATGTCAGTACAATAAATACTTTTCCATGTTTCCTGCTTCTGTACCATTTTAGCTTGATTAAGAGCCCGGCAAGCTTGTAAACAGAGCTACTGTATGTTTTGCTATTAAAAAGACCTATTCCAGGTCTTTCACTTCTTAGAGGACTCTTAGGATTATGGATTTTTGGGCAGCGGAATATAACAAGAATGTGTAAACAATATAAAGAGCAAAATTTAAATTGGAACATTTTCAGTTTTGCCATATTGATTTGTAACATGTATTTTTCTTATTTTTCCGTATGAATTGCATGGTAACTTATCTTAAAGGCACAGGTTAAGCAGAATTTTTCAACGAAGTAGAGCTTATACACAAAGGAAAACGGAATGGCAAATTTCTTTAGATACAAATAATTATAACCCTTTCCCCAATTTTTTTTTTTTTTAAATTACAACATTATTATATTAATTAACTTATCTTGAATTACCTCAATTTTTCTTCTCCAATGACAGAAAAAGTAACATTTAATATTCTGTCTGGCTTCAAATGGACTCTATCTGAAATTTGTTCACAGACAGTCCACTAACATTTTAGCTTAACCTCTTACAAAACAAAATTATAGAAAACTACATCTCCCACAATACTCAGAAGTATTAAAATGACCCCTTGGGAAAAATCTTAAGATTCCTTCATTTGTCAGGATGAAAATGTGTCTCTTATCCTTAAGTATCCGCTCACCACGCTGTGCAGTGCAGGGTGGGGTTTAAAGTACTGCCCATCTATTATAATACCATTTTTATATGGGTTCCCCAATAATAGGCTGATCACAGGATGGCCCGCTGCTGGGATCCACAGAAATCAGCAAGTGATCAATTTCCCTGCAGTGCCCCCACAGGTAGAATTAAACATTGCATGGTGTCCTTTTTTATTTCTATTTTCTTTTTTTGGACATGGTAAGCTGTGAGATAAGAAAATAAACTCAAGGTTTTCGTGTCATATATGTATTTGTTTTATTTATTTCTAAAAAGTCCTACAAAAACATACAGGGAAGCCCACATATATTTAGCCAATAAATCACAACTTAATAAATAAAAAAACACAATATGGTCTGTAATACAAAATGAGGAAGATGCAGTCCATCCCAGTGTTACTCATTTGGCACCATATTACATTTTTTAAATTGTGTTTTATAATTTAATTAAGTTGTGATTTAGTGGCTAAATATATTAGGATTTATGAACAATTGGAGAATAACCTGGTACATTTTTGTATGGGTTGTCGTTATTTCACTCATTGAGTCCATTACTTGCATTTTTATTTGCATCTCCTCTCTCCATCTGGGCCCGCTATGCATTTTCTATTAATTAGGTGTTGAACAAATATGTTTGCTTATTGTTTGAATGCATCATTGTAGAGATAATAACATGCACACCACAGGTAGTTTCATGCAGGCAAGGAAAATGCGACTTTTTGATGTATGGTACTCTAAATTACAGAGAAAATAATTTCAGTAGCCCAGAATCTGGCACATTAATTAGATGAGATGTGAAATATAATTTCAATATTTAAACAAATTATCTTATGTTTTTTTTTTAATTTGAAATATATTTACATAGTAATTCTATTTTAAGTTCAACTTTGTGCTGGGTGAGCTGGAAAAAAGAGTCTGCAAGGGCGCTGCTGCACACGGATGAGACCGAAGTAAAAACTTCGGAATGATGATGATAATTCAATGATAAAATGATGATAATTGAATAAAATTTATTGGTATTATGACTACGCGTTTCAATGCCGTACGCTTTCTCTCAAGTTCAACTTTGTAACATTTTGTACAATGGCTAAGGGGCCAGTGCTGGAAAGAGCCCAAGATTTGCCCGATTGTGTTCTGCAGATTGCAAATATTTGTTTTTATAAATTTGAGAGTGGTTATTAATGTATAAGGGATTATAAGTGTAGGTACTGAGTATATTAAAGGGAATGTTCACCTATTATAATAACTTTTTGATAGAAGGGTGCCCCAAAAATAAGATAATCACAGGATATCCTGCTGTTGAGCAATCAGCTGTAAATTGTAAGCAAATCTGGCTGCAAGTGTTCAATTTCCCTGCAGCGCCACCACAGGGGAAGTGAAGTTTTACATAATGCTTTTCTTGTATAAAAGCAAATCATTATTCTACCATTTCCCCAAAAATCTGTTAACA
Source organism: Rhinoderma darwinii (assembly GCF_050947455.1). Classification (NCBI taxonomy): domain Eukaryota; kingdom Metazoa; phylum Chordata; class Amphibia; order Anura; family Rhinodermatidae; genus Rhinoderma; species Rhinoderma darwinii. The sequence goes on along the minus strand of NC_134698.1, from coordinate 80,334,139 downwards.
ATGTGTTTGAATTCTCACAAGGGCATAAATACCATAAAAGCAGACCATGCAGCTACTATGGGGTCCTTTGGACAGCAGGGGCCCAGCCCTGGTTGATTCTATCCTTATTGTTAGGATGAGGATAGGATTGGGACTGGGAGGTGAGAACCTGTGCAGGACTTCTCTCTCCATAAAGGGAATGTGTAATTGGACTCCAAGGGTGATGCAATGGTGTGGAGATGGAAACAAACACCAGGCACCAGAATTGAGGGTTCCATTGTCATAATTTCTATGGGCCCATCTTTTCTATGTACGCCACTAAATTCTAGGGATATTTTTTTTTGTCCATTTTATTTTATTTTTTTCCCCTTTTCTATACTTTCTTATTTTTTTTTTTAACTCTTGGTACTTAATACAAATAAGTGATCATTCTAAGTATTTTTTATTTTTAATATTTACCGAAAAACTAAAAATATGCTCTTTTTTTTTAAAATAGAAAAAAACACATTTCTTTTTCTTTTTAAATGCTTAACACAATATAAGAAATACTCTTCCTGTTTCTAACTATGATGACTTTTTGGAGATATATTTAGCCCTTGAAACAAAGTCTAAAGTCAATTGAGAACTGTTCTCCGAAGAATCAAGTGGTAAATGAAACTCTTAATAAGGTTTTCTCCGCTAGCCAGGACTTCCCCATATATTACTCCATTGTGAATTAGCCTGGGCAGCTACACAAAGATTGATCTATATATTAAATACATTTCACTAAAAATTACAAATTATAATTTCTAGCGCCACAAACTACAATTTATCTAATATGAAGTAGTAGAATTCCGAACATTTTTGGTATTCTCCTCTATTTATCGATTTGTCTGGCGGTAACATAATGCCACTTTAATGGACAAAAAGAATGTCTTTCCTTAAAGGTAATGTCTCTGTTATACTAGAGCTAATAAAATGTGGAGATGGGTGCAGGTCTGCCATGTAATGAAAATGTCAAACCGAAGGCTTAGATTTGGAAATGTGTTACAGTAACTCTGTATGACCTTGACTGAGATGGGCCAGGCACAAAAATTTTAGGTACACTTTGTGCTTTAAAGAAAATGAATCATCTTATTGTTTTTTACACACACATTTTATGTATACAGTACTATTGTATTCCAATCTTGATAATGGGGCAACAATCCTAAGTTGCTACAACACAATTTTCAGAGATTTGCTTTACAAGAGGCACCTGGACATAAGAGAACTAAATAAAGACAATCTATTGACTGCTTAGGGAGATTGTAGTGAGCATGCTCTGTGACATGTGCAGTGGTCACTGTGCAAGGAGAGGGAGGAGGAACTGAGCTGTCTCCATCACATATTGGCAATGGTGTAGTCATGTGTTATCTGCCACCAACAGAGGTGTTACCTTTCATTGTAACTCCGGCCTCTGTTGAGATGAGTACAAAACAAAGTCAGAGTATTATGGGGGTTTATTGAGAAATTCACAAAATGTAAGGATTTATTTTAAGTAAAAATACGGAAAAAAAATTATTAAACATAAACACTTTAATATAAAGAATAGGTCCTTTTCATATGACTTGCCATTCATGTAATACATGGATGGCTCAAGTCCACCAGAGCTGGTTAATATGATGTCCCTGACTTGACATATGGATAGGGGTTGTCCGACCCCATCCAAAGTTAAATCTTAACCTATTCGGGCCAATTTATAATCTTAGGTTGGCTAAAAAGAATGTATTGTCTCAGACATGTCCAGGCATTACATGCATAGCCCAGTTTTTTTCAAACATGTAACACTTACTTTCCCCTGTGGTGGCGCTGCAGGGGAATTGAACACTTGCTGCCAGATTTCAGCACAGATTGCAGCTGATTGCTGGGACTTCGTATAACTAGCTTGCTTTCGAAAGACCTTTGTAATAAAAAGGTACTGAAAAAGCAGAGAATTTAAAATGCTAAAAAATATGTTTTTAATTATATATTTAACTATATGGAAAATTGTCAATTTTCAGATATAAAATATAATTGCTGCAGAGTACTCCACGGTAATGAAAAATATGTTCGCTTCAATTATTTTATTTTGGCATAAATTTAGAGGAAAAAAATGGTATCTGTCTACTAATCTTTGAACAACCAGGTGTGTTTTAATTATTCATTCAAAATTGAATTGGTAATAAGTCAAGAACTGCTGATTAGAGCAAAAAAAAAAAGCGACGTGGGAGGATGATCTCCACTGATATGGATAAACATCACTCTCTCAAGACAAATGTCTGGCTTGAAATCCAGATTGGAGTGCCAAATCACTGCGAATGATAGACAATGTTCTGATATTAATAAAATGCAGGGAAAAAGTTTCACTCTCCACATAAAAGTTGTAGGATGACGCAGACCCAGAATTTTTTTTTTAACGTAATTTACGATAGTGTGACCGTGAATTCCTCGACTTTACATGATTGTCAACTCAAATTTGTGAAGAAAATATTTCTTATCATATATAATATTCTATATTGTCAGTTTTGGACTAGAATGCACTGGCTGATAAGATTAACCAGAATTTAGCTGGAAGAAGTAAATGGAATAAACCCACCATAATAATCAAAAGTCTCATAAATATTATTGACAACAAGACATATCCGGACAAGGGCCGGATTATAAGGAGGATATAAGGATCAATAGCCCAGGGACATCCACCACTTAAGGTCATACACCTCCCAGACCCTTCCCGATCCTCCCAGACCCTTCCCGCTCCTCCCAGACACTACCAACAACAAAACATGAGAGTTTGAAAAGTTTTTAAGTGCATTTTATACTATATAAATGTTTTAATATAATATACAGTATATTACTAAAGGGTGGAGCTCCTCTCTCCTTGATTAGAGCTCCAATGCTCCATCTACCTGTAGGGCTAACCAGAAGAAATCCAAAAGCTGATCCCTCGTGTTTATTGTGTAAGGACATGGAGATATTAAACTGCCACATACATTTCTGTCTAACCAAAAAAAATCAGCATGAGCAAGCGTGCAAATAGACTCCAACATGGTGTGGAAGTAAAGCGGAAAATTTAGGTTTAGTTTCGTAGTTTAACCCCTTAGTGACCAGCCTATTTTAGGCCTAATTGACCAGCTATTATTTTATGTTTTTCCATCGTCGAATTCAAAGAGCTATAACTTTTTATTTTATTTTTGTGACGACAAATAGTATTTTTTAATGGCACAGTTTTGGGGTACACCTATTTAACTTTTATTAACTTTTTGGAGGGGGTAATAGAAAAAACTCCAGCAATTTTGCCACTCTTTTTTTTGTGTCCTTAATTTACACTGTTTACCGTGTGGTCTAAACATAATAACCTTATTCAGCGGGGCATTATGGTTGCAACAAAACAAAATTTATACAGTTTTCTTGTGTTTTACTACTTTTACACGGTAACAACACTGGACAGATGAGACCAAGGTTCTGTGGAACAGACAATGGCAGCAGTTCACCCATAGGACGAGTTTGAGGAGTCTTAGCGCGATCGCATACATCACAAGCAGAAACATAGGAACTCATCTGTCCATGGTATTACTGATTTCCCTTCCTCTGAAGAGAAAACTGTCATATGACTTGTGAATATGTTATGGACTCACTGGTTGCGCAATTCCCAAAAGGCTGCTGGAGACTGTCGGTAATAAGCGTGTAAATAAAACTGCAACCCCAAATCCGTCACAACTCTGATCGACAGAATCTACGGCTACTCTGAGGTATTAGCCAGAGCCCACCGCAAGGCGGGATTATTTTTGCTGCACAGAACCCGGGTTGTTCAAACAGAGTTCAGTAAGAGGTGCAATGCAGGCTATACCTGAACAGGTAACAAGACAGCTAGAAGGTAAACAGAAAGTCCAAAACAGAGCGAGTGGAAAACAGGTACAACAGAGGTCAAAACCAGCCAGGAGCAGATAATCAAAATCCGTAAACAAGGAGTTAACGAGGGACAAGGCGAGGCCAGCTTCCAAGAAGTCTAGGGCACAGAGTTAGGCCTTATTCACACGAACGTGTGCATTTTGCGCATGCAAAAAACGCAGTGTTTTGCGTGCGTTGCAGTTCCATGTGTCATCAGTGTTTACTGCGTGGCTGCGTGATTTTCATGCATATGCCATCCTTATGACATGCGGTTTTGATGTTTACAAAAATAAATGAAGGAAGTGCTTTTATTTTTTCCTTCATTTCTTTATCTACTGTTGCGTGAATCACGCGCGACACACAAGTGCTTCCGTGTGCCGTGCGCGATTTTCACGCACCCATTGACTTCAATGGGTGCGTGATGCGCGAAAAATGGCCAAGTATAGGACATGTCGTGAGTTTTACGGAGCGGACATGCGCTGCGTGAAAATCATGAACTGTCTGAACGGCCCCATTGACTAACATAGGTCCGTGCAAATCACGCGCGTATCACGAACGTTAAACTTGTTCGTGTGAATAAGGCCTAAGTGAGCGTTTGATCATCGCACCTAAGAAAGGCGAAAAATTCCAAAGCAATGATAGAGGGAGGAGACCCAGTATAAATACCCCACCCTACACCTGACAGGAAGAATATAGGATACTGTATTAGTCTATGGACACATTTCAGTCCATTGACTCCCATTCACTGCAGCTGACTTATTACACACACATACTTTTTTTTTTTTCTGTGTATACAGGAAATACAGTGTATGTCACCGATTTGGCCGTCCCAAGGAAAAAAAAAAGAATAAAATAAAAATAAATTGCTACATTTAAAAAATAATACATAATTAAATTATATTTAACTCATGAAAGTAAAATAAGACGCATTCCATTTAAGTTTGTAGAATATAATACAATTATAAAAGATGTTGGTCCTAAAACCAGCATCAGAAAAAAAAACAACTTAATTTTATATTGTAGAATTATAGTTTCCCTTTAAATGATAATGTTCTCATTGAAAAATGACGTCGTTCTTCCCTAATAATAATAATAATAATAATAATAATCATAAAAAATACTAGTATTTCTAGCTATTAAGAATATTCAAAACATTGATATATTTTTAGTCATGTTTTTCCAAAAGTTAAATAATGCCGGTTCTCCATTCCATAAATCTAAATCTTAAACCGGTTTTATTAAACCATAAACAGATATTCTACAAAACTGATAAAGAAGGCTATGCATCAAATAGCTTTCTTTTAGCTGAAGGCATTAAAAATATGAAAGATGTATTTGTACAGTGTGACACATAGATGATATTCATTACCCGGCTGAGGTTCAAAGGAGAGAACATAAGCTGCTAAGAGGATTATTGTTCCAGCTCAACTCTGGGAGTTTAACATGACTAAATGCAGTCTGTTATCGAAATGGAGGGTCAAAAGAAGACATTCACATATCATTAGCCTCTGTCAACCAGCTATGAAGTTTCCAAAACTATGCGTAAAGTCTATCCGAAAGTATGTCTATACTCATGGGAGAGTAAGTGGCACAGTGTACAAGCATGTGCCACAATCTGCCTCTGTGCCGCACATGTCCTGTGTAAGCTAAAGACAATGTCCAACTGAAAAAATGAATAATTGGCGGAACATGTTTGAGTTCCCATCAAGAGTGGACCACCTCTTTTGGTGCCCAAGGTAAATTCAAAATGCTCCTCTCCTCTCTTCAATCGGCCAATTCTTTCTACAGGGAAGAATTGTTTCCAATGGGCGGCTGTCAGACCTCATATGCCTATTCCTGCCTGACAGGTGCGATCCCAATCCAACGAGCGCTTCCTTTTAGTGATATCTACAGCTTTATGAGCCAATCGGACACAAAATGTAATGCTGTACAAAAAAATGTATACATATGGCATTGATTTTTTATTTTTGTCCATAATTCATTCCTTCAATTGCACCATAAGACACTGCCTACTTTGCCTATCCCACCCATGCCATCCACTTTTTCCAACACAATTGTTATAGGGGTTTTATAAATCTGTAAATTTGATTGTTTTCATTGATTCCAATACCTCCATACAGGAAAATGTTTCTTCCCTTTAATTTTCTAAGACGGTTGGACCCATGTTTGACACAGCATTTGATACAACTATAATCCGTAGAATGTCATTTTAGCTTCTTCTTTTATATAGACAGTGCTTAGAAACGCTGGAGGCAAAGCTGATAGACTGTTATGCCCAGTGCAGGACCTGAAGGGGGTAACACCAAACACAGAATCCCTGTTACTCTGATATTTTATACACCAAATATTATACCACATTATATAATTCTCATACATGTCTTGGAATAAATATATTAACTATTAGGTTTAGTTAATAATAAAAAAAAAAGTTGAGTATGCATTTAAAAACAGAAAACTTTAGAATATTAAAAAAGAGGGATAAAAGATAAATATTAGCAATTATAATTATATTAATAGTAATAATAATGAAAAAAGTACTTAAATTGTGAAAAAAAAAATGGTTAAAAATCTATGTTCATATTTATAAATAATTTTTATGTAGACTACATGGGCCGCTCAACACGAAGTACATGTAGACAAATAGTGGAGGAATCCTCCAGCTCACCAGTCTTGTGTCCAAAGCTGGATTGCGCTCGGATCCACGTGGCAACACACAGGAAAATGCAGGAAAGAGAGAGACTTGATCCAGCGCTAACTTTGTTAAAAGGAAACAATGTTCCAACTTTCATTGAGAAAAAATAAATCCATTATTTGAAGAGTTGGTTGCATACCTACGCGTTTCGGACAGTGCTCCTGTCCTTACTCATGGCATATGATGCATATTACAACAAAAACCCAGCATTTGTATCTGGTAAGAGCACCAAAAAAACTATTCCCGTGCCGCACTCGGCATCCGAAGCGGGGATGATACATGAATGGGGTCACAAGCTGTAACCGGAACCAGGGTGTGTACCTGGGCAATCTTACCTTGACATGGGAAGGTATCTAATCCCACCCAAGTAACATTTTCTCCTTTGTATCAGAGATAAAAAGGTTAAAAATTCTGGGAAAATATGAACTACATTAATAACACAGGATTTCACTTCCTAATTAATATAGGGACCATATCCCAACAAACTACTGTGCCCATCTTTTATGTCTAATAGTCTGAATGTCTACATTGATTACTGTTCAACTGCCCGATCGGCGATTTGCTCATGTTTAATATCGCGTTTGGGACAACACCAGTTTCTTTTCCTCCATATGCTTTATTTTCATAAGCACGACACTCTTTCCATACATCGAGTTGCAGCCAAATCTCATAAGTTACAATATTTCTCCTCAATGAACGTACTCCACTGGATAAGTTGCTTTTATTTTCCATGTTTTACTTTGTAACATTTTAACAGTTTCATTAGTCTCTTTTTGATACCCTATGCGTTTATATCTGGTTTTGATCAAGCTCTACACAGGAATATTTTCCCAGTATTTTGGACCTTTTTATCACCGATACAAAGGAGAAAATGTTACTTGGGTGGAATTAAATACCTTCCCATGTCGAGGTAAGATTGCTCAGGTACACACCCTGGTTCCGGTTCCAGCTTGTGTTCCCATTCATGTATCATCCCCGTACTTCGGCAATCCTTGTCTCCGAATGCGGAGTGCGACACGGGAATAGTTTTTTGGTGCACTTAATGGATACAAATTCTGAGTTTTTATTGTAATACGCATCATATGCCATGAGTAAGGACAAGAGCACTACGCACTGTTGCGTAAACATGCAACCAATGCATCCACCCCTTCGTACATTGGATATTTTTTTCTCAATTAAAGATGGAACATTGTTTCCTTTTAACAAAATTAGCGCTGGATCAAGTCTCTCTCTTTCCTACTAAAACCATGTGCCTAATAAACTCCTAATAATTACTGTTCTTATTATTATCAGTATGTATATTATTATTATTTTTATTGTTATTAATGTCTATTTTATTATTATTATTATTATTATCATCATCATCAGTATGTATATTATTATTATTATTATTATTATTATTATTATTAATTATTATTATTATTATTTATATATTTTTAGCAATGTTATATTTATATTTGGATGTAAAATTTTGTATATATATATAAAGAAATAGTAAATATCTGAAGGAACATATTTTCAGCTAGGATATGACAATCTATCACATGCAGGCTCCCAGTATAATTACAACCTAGTTCTGCAGCCAGCTTGTAGAGATTTATATTTAGACAAGTTTTTTTTTGTCCCTGGATTAACACAGATGAGAAATATAGTCATTGATATATATATATATGTAGGCTCTGGCTGCAGCATCCCTGTGTGCTGAAAATGCATAACTCATTTTACAATAAATAAAAATTCCTCACCAAAATATTTCTCAAGCACTTTATTTTTTGCTGGTAGCAGAATTTTGAATATATTGTAACACAATAGGTATAGAAGTTGAGATATATAAAAGAGTAGCAGAGGGAAGAAAATCAAGTTGAAAACTTTTTGGGATGAGTAAGAAAACTATTTTTTTTTTATAGTGGTTTTTAAAATAAATTATGTAGCAAATGGTAAAAACTGTCGATACATCAGTCCAGGTGGCCTTAAATCAAGTAGGAAGGAAAAATAATGGTAAGACTAGGTTCATATAATGTGTGTGTTTAAACATGGCCGCTGAACGCATGCCCCAGATCTACACCTATATATCAGCATATGTCTCCCGTTGACTCTGAAATTGTGTAATGCTACTGAGTGGTACATGTTTGCACTTTCCATTACACTTGAGGCAATTGTCTCCTGATATATTAGCTAAACGTGTGCCAGGAGTAAACTCTTTTGGCAAAAAAACCTTTGGGCCTAATAGACATCTACGTTAGGAGATTTTCCGAATGTGTGCCACAGACCTACTGCGAACCAAACCTTTCACAACTACTTACCTGATTCACAAGGCTAATATGGCTCTGCACCATTTCTAAGTTGTGAGAAGCTGTAATGCAGGCGGCTCCTACCTACACTTGAAGGCACACGTAGCATCTGTAGCAAAAAAGTTGTCATAATCCATTGAATGTCCTCTTAGTCCTTGGTTACAATAAAACGTTTCAAAGTGCAAGTGATTGATTTTCCAGCTATTACAACATTCCAAAGAAATACATTGCGTTATATTCAATCCTGTGGAATGCAAATGTAACTCAATAGCTAAACAACAAAATCTGTAAAGCTCAGGCCTAATGGAGGTATGTTCTCAAAATATAATTTCACAAGACAATATTCAAATGTAGCCCTTATGGACAAGGACATAACTACTGTACTACTGCCCTCTATGTACAATAATATAACTACTATAATACTGCCCCTATATACAAGAATATAACTACTATAATACTGCTCCTATATACAAGAATATAACTACTATAATACTGCTCCTATATACAAGAATATAACTACTATAATACTGCTCCTATATACAAGAATATAACTACTATAATACTGCTCCGATATACAAGAATATAACTACTATAATACTGCTCCTATATACAAGAATATAACTACTATAATACTGCCCCCTATATACAAGAATATAACTACTATAATACTGCTCCTATATACAAGAATATAACTACTATAATACTGCTCCTATATACAAGAATATAACTACTATAATACTGCTCCTATATACAAGAATATAACTACTATAATACTGCTCCTATATACAAGAATATAACTACTATAATACTGCTCCGATATACAAGAATATAACTACTATAATACTGCTCCTATATACAAGAATATAACTACTATAATACTGCTCCCTATATAGAAGAATATAACTACTATAATACTGCTCCTATATACAAGAATATAACTACTATAATACTGCCCTCTATATACAAGAATATAACTACTATAATTCTGCCCTCTATATACAAGAATATAACTACTATAATACTGCCCCTATATACAAGAATATAACTACTATAATACTGCTCCTATGTACAAGAATATAACTACTATAATACGGCCCTCTATATACAAGAATATAACTGCTATAAGGGCGGGTTCACACATGGCGGAATTGCACTTAAATTCCGCTGCGGACACTCCGCAGCGTTAATCCGCAGCGGAGCCGTTTCTACATTGACTTTCACTTTAATTTAGCAGTGTTCGTTTACACGATGCGTACAATTCCGCTGCGGAGCATAGGCTGCGGAGCGGAATTTGGTGTCCGCAGCATGCTCTGTCTGTTGCGGAGCAGTGGCGGACTCATGGCGGAATTTCTCCATTGACTTCAATGGAGATTCAAAGTTCCGCAATGAAGTCCGCAGCTGTCATGCACATGTCATGTGTGCTGCGGATGCGTCTTGCTTTTTTTACTTGACATTTCTTCATTCTGGCTGGACCTATGTATTTCTAGGTCTACAGCCAGACTGAGGAAGTCAATGGGGCTCCCGTAATGACGGGAGCGTTGCTAGGAGACGTCAGTAAATAGTCACTGTCCAGGGTGCTGAAAGAGTTACGCGATCGGCAGTAACTGTTTCTGCACCCGGGACAGTGACTACCGATCTCAATATACATGTATCTGTAAAAAAAAATGAAGTTCGTACTTACCGAGAACTCCCTGTTTCTGTCTCCAGTCCGGCCTCCCAGGATGACGTTTCAGTGTAAGTGACGGCTGCAGCCAATCACAGGCCAAGCACAGGCTGCAGCGGTCACATGGACTGGCGCGTCATCCAGGGAGGTCGGGCTGGATGCCGAAGGAGGGACGCGTCATAAAGACAACGGGCGGTAAGTATGAATTTCTTTTACTTTCACTAGGGAAAGTGCTGTCCCTTCTCTCTATCCTGCACTGAATAGGGAGAAGAGAAGCACTTTTCCTGCAGTCTGCAGCAGCTAGTCCGCATCAATGTACTGCACATTTTGTGCAGATCCGCTGCAGAATCTGCAACGCAGATTCTGTGCGGCATCGATGCGGACAGTTGCGGAGGAATTCCGCCATGTGTGGTCATGCCCTAATACTGCCCCCATATACAAGAATATAACTACTATAATACGGCCCTCTATATACAAGAATATAACTACTATAATACTGCCCCTATATACAAGAATATGAGTTATATTCTTGTATATAGGAGGCAGTATTATAGGAGTTATATTCTTGTATATAGGAGCAGTATTATAGTAGTTATATTCTTGTATATAGGGGCAGTATTATAGTAGTTATATTCTTGTATATAGGGGCAGTATTATAGTAGTTATATTCTTGTATATAGGGGGCAGTATTATAGTAGTTATATTCTTGTATATAGGGGCAGTATTATAGGAGTTATATTCTTGTATATAGGGGCAGTATTATAGGAGTTATATTCTTGTATATAGGAGGCAGTATTATAGTAGTTATATTCTTGTATATAGGGGCAGTATTATAGTAGTTATATTCTTGTATATAAGAGCAGTATTATAGTAGTTATATTCTTGTATATAGGGTCAGTATTATAGTAGTTATATTCTTGTATATAGGGGCATTATTATAGTAGTTATATTCTTGTATATAGGGGCAGTATTATAGTAGTTATATTCTTGTATATAGGGGGCAGTATTATAGTAGTTATATTCTTGTATATAGGGGCAGTATTATAGTAGTTATATTCTTGTATATAGGGGGCAGTATTATAGTAGTTATATTCTTGTATATAGGGGGCAGTATTATAGTAGTTATATTCTTGTATATAGGGGCAGTATTATAGTAGTTATATTCTTGTATATAGGGGCAGTATTATAGTAGTTATATTCTTGTATATAAGAGCAGTATTATAGTAGTTATATTCTTGTATATAGGGTCAGTATTATAGTAGTTATATTCTTGTATATAGGGACATTATTATAGTAGTTATATTCTTGTATATAGGGGCAGTATTATAGTAGTTATATTCTTGTATATAGGGGGCAGTATTATAGTAGTTATATTCTTGTATATAGGGGCAGTATTATAGTAGTTATATTCTTGTATATAGGGACAGTATTATAGTAGTTATATTCTTGTATATAGGGGCAGTATTATAGTAGTTATATTCTTGTATATAGGGAGCAGTATTATAGTAGTTATATTCTTGTATATAGGGGGCAGTATTATAGTAGTTATATTCTTGTATATAGGGGCAGTATTATAGTAGTTATATTCTTGTATATAGGGGCAGTATTATAGTAGTTATATTCTTGTATATAGGGGGCAGTATTATAGTAGTTATATTCTTGTATATAGGGGACAGTATTATAGTAGTTATATTCTTGTATATAGGGGGCAGTATTATAGTAGTTATATTCTTGTATATAGGAGGCAGTATTATAGTAGTTATATTCCTGTATATAGGGGGCAGTATTATAGTAGTTATATTCTTGCATATAGGGGGCAGTATTATAGTAGCTATATTCTTGTATATAGGAGCAGTATTATAGTAGTTATATACTTGTATATAGGGGGCAGTATTATAGTAGTTATATTCTTATATATAGGAGCAGTATTATAGTAGTTATATTCTTGTATATAGGGGCAGTATTATAGTAGTTATATTCTTGTATATAGGGGGCAGTATTATAGTAGTTATATTCTTGTATATAGGGGCAGTATTATAGAACTACTATAATACTGCCCTATATAGAAAACAATACATCTAAATCATTCTTGGTACTTGGTCGGGATTTTTGTGACTCGGAATCTATAATTCGGTTCTACTATTGATGAACCATTGAAATTAATTAATTTTTCTGACTTGTTTGACTAAAATCTCTTTTAATAAATGTCGTTTTCATAGTAGATCTGTACGGCAAATTATAAGAAATTTCAGCCAGGCTCATTTAAAAACATTCTGGAAATTAGTGGGGTCTCAGCTCAATATATATTTAACTACTTTAATGGATGGTAATTATATATAATCTCTCATCCTTTTCATATGCAAAAAGAAAAGTGGCTTCAATGAAAATTAGATGTATCGCTGTATGCCCGGGCCATAGTGACCTTTCCAAAAATAAGAAGCAGACAATGTTCTAGTCTGGTACATTGTGAATTCTGCCTGTACTGTCTGAACATCCCATAATACCTTATTATTTGTGCATGCTCATAAATGATGTTATTCTGCAGCTATTCCTTTTAGACATTCTCCCCATGTATTGCTTCTAAAAGAAAGCACAAATTATAAAAAAAAAAATTAACAATGACTTGTGGAGTTTTACATACAGAGAGTGAGAAGACAATTTCCTGGTTAGGGTATGTTCACACGAGGGCGTCCGTAACGGCTGAAATTACGGGGATGTTTCCGCCTGAAAACATCCCCGTAATTTCAGCCGTAACGGCATGTGCAGGCGCTTGAACGCCGCGTCCATTACGGACGTAATTGGCGCTGCTATTCATTGGAGTCAATGAATAACGGCTCCAATTACGCCCCATGAAGTGACAGGTCACTTCTTTGACGCGGGCGTCTATTTACGCGCCGTCATTTGACAGCGGCGCGTAAATATACGCCTCCTGTGAACAGACAAACGTCAGCCCATTGCTTTCAATGGGCAGATGTTTGTCAACGCTATCGAGGCGCATTTTTCAGACGTAATTTGGGGCAAAAACGCCCGAATTACGTCCGTAATTAGTGCGTGTGAACATACCCTTAGATTCATGAATTATAGAAATAACAGATATACTTCTCTTTGGTGGAATGCACCCAAGGTTTTTATAACTGTGATTTATGGAATATCACGCAAAAGGTCCAAAATGGGTGAAATTGTCAAGAAGATTCCAAGATGTAGTCAAACATAACATTTTTAAGAAGGCCTCTCTGAGAAGCCTACTGGCACTTTTATTTAGAGTTAATCCCAAAGCTACATCAAAACATATAAATGTATCCAGTACCTGAAAATAAACAAAAAAAAAAAGGTTTGACTTACATATGACTTTGTCATTTATGGTGGTTATTGCCCTAGTCCTAACCATATTAGGCTATGTGAAAAATCTGAAGCTAGTCTATGTAGGGTCATTTGGTGCAGATTTTTATTTTGCTGCTTCTCCGCAACACACTGAGCATGCTGCGGAGTGTAAATTCTGCATCGCATTTTTTTTTCCTTTTTTGCAAAATCTGCACTAAGGGCAAAGCCACACGTGGCGGAATTGCTCTTGAATTCCGCTGCGGACACTCCGCAGCGTTAATCCGCAGCGGAGCCGTTTCTCCATTGACTTCCACTTCTATTTAGTAGGGTTCGTTTAGACGAGGCTGAAAATTCCGCTGCGGAGCATAGGCTGCGGAGCGGAATTTGGTGTCCGCAGCATGCTCTGTCTGTTGCGGAGCAGTGGCGGACTCATGGCGGAATTTCTCCATTGACTTCAATGGAGATTCTAATTTCCGCAATGAAGTCCGCAGCTGTCATGCACATGTTATGTGTGCTGCGGATGCGTCTTGCTTTTTTGCCATGACATTTCTTCACTCTGGCTGGACCTATGTATTTCTAGGTCTACAGCCAGACTGAGGAAGTCAATGGGGCTCCCGTAATGACGGGAGCGTTGCTAGGAGACGTCTGTAAATAGTCACTGTCCAGGGTGCTGAAAGAGTTAAGCGATCGGCAGTAACTGTTTCTGCACCCATGACAGTGACTACTGATCCCAATATACAGCAACCTGTAAAAAAAATATAAGTTCATACTTACCGAGAACTCCCTGCTTCTGTCTCCAGTCCGGCCTCCCAGGATGACGTTTCAGTCTAAGTGACGGCTGCAGCCAATCACAGGCTGCAGCGGTCACATGGACTGCCGCGTCATCCAGGGAGGTAGGGCTGGATGCTAAAAGAGGGACGCGTCACCAAGACAACGGCCGGTAAGTATGAAATTTGTTTACTTTCACTAGGGAAAGTGCTGTCCCTTCTCTCTATCCTGCACTGATGGAGAGAAGGGAAGCACTTTTACCGCAGTCCGCAGCAGCTAGTCCGCATCAATATACTGCACATTTTGGGCAGATCCGTCGCAGAATCTGCAACGCAGATCCGTCGCAGAATCTGCAACGCAGATTCTGTGCGCCATTGATGCGGACAGTTGCGGAGGAAATCCGCCACGTGTGGGCACGCCCTAAGGCTGGTTCCCACAGTGCAGATTTGCTGCAGATTTTGCATGCATTTTCTAAACCTGAGGCCTTAATATTTATTTCTGCTGTTTAGGTTCCATTCCTGGTTTTGACTTAAACAAAGACATACCAAATCTGCACTGTGGGAACCAAGTCTAAGGCTATGTTCACACAGGGCGGATACACTGCGTAAAAGCACACAGAGTATCCCCACTGTGCGCCACAGGGATTTCCGGATGAAAAACCGCACCAAATTGTGGTGCCGTTATTAGGCCGGAATATCCATTGCGGAAAACTGTACATAAAAAAAAAAATAGTTCATACAAACGTAGCCATGGCGACACGTCCCTCTGCCGTCCTGCAGCCCGGCCTCCTGGGATGACATTTCATCCCATGTGACCGCTGCAGCCTGTGATTGTAGAAGGGTTTTTCTAATTCAATGGGGAAAATCCGCAACAAATAAGCAGCGATTCCGCAAATACAATCGACATTCTGCGGGTTAAAAAACGGCACTGCAGGTCAATTTCTGAGCGTTTTTTCCACGTGTCATTTACGCAGCGTCCGGATGAGATTTGTTCACATTTCATCCACTCTGTTTCTACTGTATTAGGCATCATTTACACGAGCGTAATATACGCGCGTGCTTTTCACGCATGTCGTACGCACCTATATTAGTCTATGGGGCCGTGCAGACAGTGGGTGAGATTTGCACAGCGCGAGTGCGTTGCGTAAAACTTACAACATGTCCTATCTTTGTGCGCTGTTCGCGCATCACGCACCCATTGAAGTCAATGGGTGCGTGAAAACCACGCATGCCGCACGGAAGCACTTCTGTGCGAACTGCGTGGTTCGCGCAACATCTGTCAAACTCTGAATGTAAACAGAAAAGCACCACGTGCTTTTCTGTTTACAAACATCCAAACGGAGTGTCATAATGATGGCGGCTGCGCGAAAATCACGCGCGTCGCACGGACCTATGTAACTCAATGGGGCCGTTCAGACAGTCCGTGATTTTCACACAGCGCGTGTCTGCTGTGTAAAACTTACGACGTCCTATACTTGAGCGTTTTTCACGCATTACACACCCATTGAAGTCAATGGGTGCGTGAAAAACGCACACGGACGCACTTCCGTGTGCCGCGCGTGATTCGCGCTACAGTTGTTAAATGAAGAGGAAAAAAAAAAGCACCACATTCATTGCAATTTCTAAGCCTCAAAACCACGTGTCATAAGGATGCCATATGCGTGAAAATTACGCAGCCACGCACCAAACACTTATGACACACGGAACTGCAACGCGCAAAAAACGCATCTTTTTTTTGCGCGCGTGAAATGCACACGTTCGTGTGAATTTCGCCTAACATTGAAAAGCAGATGAAAAAAAATGTTGAGAGGAGTTTAAAAATAATTTCTTTCGGTGTAGCACTTACTGCACGGAGAATCGCCCAGCGCAGCGTCCCTCGTGAAGCAACGCGCCCCGCCAGACTGTCTCCCCTGCACGATCTGCTGGTTCACAGCATTTATTGTTCTTCAAGGCACCAGCGCATTTCTCAGTTTCACAGCCGTGTTGTAATGTCAAAAATTTACTTTGCAA